>NC_091019.1:10346030-10611030 GCF_041296385.1 Aphelocoma coerulescens
TTTCCATTGACGCTGCATTTTACCTCAGCCTGTCTCTCATATTCCTAATGCTCTATCCCAAGTGGTTACTGCTCTCTCCATTCCACCTCTCCTTAATCCCCAGACCCCTTGTGTTCCATCTGGATTACGCCCTCCTCCTCCTGTAGGACGCCTGCTCTCCCACAAAGGGATTAGTGGAAGGCGGTTCCTTTGCTCTCACTCCCAGTGCCTGGCAGCTCAGCAGCTGCTGCAGAACAGGGCCATTCCAGGAAAAGTCTGACTCAGATGTTGGCTGGAGCACATGCCCAGAGCCCTGTGCTGGACACTGCCTGGTGCTGAGCTATGTGGCCAAGCCACGTGTGTAAGAATTCAAATGGCTGACAGCTGAGAACCCAAGCTTCATGTGACACACCCCAGAAACTCTCCAAATATCTTACTCCTGGGATTATATGGGATAATAATGTAAGCATGATGCTGAGAATCTGAAATGTAAAGAACACAGTTTCCTTTGATTGCCATTCTTCTAAAAGGTGATGGAGACCATCTTTGCAATCTCCCATGATTTAACACCTAAAGGATTGCCAAGCACTGGAAGAGGCTGCCCAGAGAAGTGGTTCAGTCACCATCCCTGGGGGTATTTTAAAGATGTGTAGATGTGGCATTTGGGGTCATGATTTGGTGGTGGACTTGCCAGTGATGGGTTAATGACTGAATTCGATCTAAATGGTTCTGTGGTTAGAAACTTTTGGACAAAGTGCCATATAAAATATACTTTGTGCATAGTACAGCAGGAAAAACAGAAAAACCTGATAGAAATTATTGTCATTACAGTGGTATGAAGTAAGTGCCTTAGACATGAAAGCTCAGGTGTATTGTCAATTGTCTGAACAGCATGCAAGCATAAAATATGAAATAAAAGGATGATTGACTTGAAAGAGTGCAAAAGCATTAGAAGAAAGAGAGAAAACTTGAGGGCCCATGATGTTATGCATCTTTTATGAAGAGACTAAAGCAAAAATATTTAATTAAATAAATGTGGTTTTAGATAGGGTGTGAAGGAGAGAGAAAAAAACGGCTCCCAACCAGCAAAGGTGTGTTGTTCAAACAGGTATGGCCTTTGTCAGGATTTTCCATTTGTCAGGGCAGCCACACTGGAGGAAGCAGAAATGAAAACAGCACAGCTGTAAATGCTGTGGTGGAGGGTATGAGAGAGGCCAGGTTTGGAAAGAAAGATGATTCCTTTCATTAGGCCACATGGTATAGGAATAAATGAACAAGTATCAACTTAGAATAAGCCAGTCTGCTTCTGTAATGTGGCACACTTTGTCTAACTCATGTCCTCTACTTCCTGTAGGTTAATGCCACTTCTTCAGTCCTTCAGTCCTAGTTTAGCTTAAAAAATAAATTTCTCTGTTGTCATCTTGAATCACTTCATGAAAATGCAGCATTGCTTTCATGCTTACTTCAAGGTTTCTGGTTGGGGTTTTTTTGTCTTTTGGGGGTCTGGGGGTTTTTGTTCGTTTTTTTTTGGTGGGGTTTTGCTGTTGTTTTTCTTGTTTAAATGGGTAAAAAATCGTCATCCCAGAATGTAATGGACACAAAAGACCTTAGGTGTTTCTGGGTACACATTCTACCAAAACAAATGGGAGAGGAGGGTAGTAAATGCTGGCAGTTAACATCATCACCAGCTGTTCTGCAAT
Source organism: Aphelocoma coerulescens (assembly GCF_041296385.1). Taxonomy (NCBI): domain Eukaryota; kingdom Metazoa; phylum Chordata; class Aves; order Passeriformes; family Corvidae; genus Aphelocoma; species Aphelocoma coerulescens. The sequence continues at coordinate 10,347,710 of NC_091019.1, forward strand.
TGTGAAGACATCTGTAATTCTCTCCAGTTTCAAAGGTTTCAACAATTTTTCTTTGTTTCTCTCCTAGTAGCACCTTGAAAAACAAATTTGGATTTTATATTTAGTGCCACTGAAGATATGGATTTTTCATGGACAAAGTTTTATGTTTGAATAGAATACCTGAGTGTATGAGTATTTTTCACAGGCAAAATATAGCATACTCTTAGATACACTTTTACATTTCCAGCATTTATACGACCTCTGATTCAAAAAATAAGACATTCTGGGTTGGACCCCAGGTTGGACTGTGTTGGTTAAAACTTTTTAGAAGAGGAATTCTGAACCCTGCATAGAAATTCGCATAAATAAATCTAAGAGGATTTCAGACAATTAGGTAAATAACTCAGTTGAATGGAGCAGTCAACATTCCAAATGCCTGCCAATAGCAGAACATTGCTGAGCTCTCTGTTCTGAGAGCTAAGCTTAAGACTGGGCTGGTTTAAGCTATCCTCTAGAACCCTTCCCCCAGCAATCTTATCTGAGTTTCTAAGTATAAATTGTGTTTATAATTACTTAGGTTTAGTATTCTCAATGAAGATTTCCACTTATGGTGTCTAGCAAACTCTCAAACTGTCCCTGGTAATCAAACTGGAACATGAGATGCAAGAGTCTGGCCATCCATGCCCTCATATAGTTCATTTGTATTGCTATTTTTCTTTTTATTCTTTTCTAATCCTGCCAAAGTCTCCATGTAGTGGTCTCATGGCACCGACAGGAGGTGGGCTTTAATACATGTGTGAGTAATACCTTCTTCTGCAAACCACTTTGGCTGTATTTCATACATTAACTAGATGCCAGTAAGTTACTCCTATGCCCTCCCAGCAGCAGAAGAATGGCCTTTACTCTGTGACCCAGGTACTGCAGCCAAGGTGTAATTCATATTTTGTCGCAGGCAATCTGGATGAACCTTCAGAAGTCTCCCTCTTTACTCTTATCACATGACCTGCTAATAATTCACTCCCTCTTAATGAACTGCAGGAAAAATTGCAGTAGCACTATTCTGATGTTGGTATGTAAAGGAAAATAAACACACCATATCACAGCCAAATGGGCAGGTGGGATCTGGTATCTCAGACAGTGAAACAAATTTGTCCAGTCAAATGATGCAGTCAGTGTCACAGTCACAGGGAAGGTTTTGGGATCTTCAAATAAAGATTATTCATGGCACAAGAGATCTCAGTTGTGAAAATTTTTGTAAATCCCTGCCTGACATGGTTATAGACATAGTATTTAATTTTGACATATTATAAAGGTTATCATAATAAAAAAGTAATGAATACAGGGAAGATCCTTACCAACTTCCAAATACTAATTTTTTGGCATAAAGATTTGCTTAACTTCTGCAGGCTGGTTGGAAGAAGCCAGTAAGTCACAGTCATCTCATAAAACCCAGACTCTATCCTGAATATCTGAGCTAATTCATATCATGTCATTCTCAACACGAACCATACAGCTTCCCAATAAAGTAGGGAAACTGAAGAGCTGTGGTTGGATGGGGATTAAAGAACAGGACTGGAAAAAACATTTGTCAGAGGTCCATGACAGTACAGTCAGTACCTGAAGAATGTCTCATTTCATCATCATGATTTTGATAGCATTTAGCAATACATTTAATTACTTTGAGAGACTTATTAATAAGTAAGGCTCCCAATGATCTTCTCTTTCTTATACTAGCTGTTGAATATGTCATTAATTTCTTTAGATTTAACCACCTCTACAGTTCTGGTGTAAAAAGAGGTTTTACCACTGACTGATGGCTAAAAGTAAGCTAAAATAAAATGTTCTTAAGAATGTGAAACATTGCATGCTCTTAGAGCTCGTAAAAGTAAAACTCAGCTGTTCTCTCATGCATTGTGTCTGAATACTCCCACTTTCATGGCAGTTTCAGAAGTCAAAGCTCTTGATGACCAGACAAATATTAGAAATCAATGTCTTAAAAAACATTGAAATCTGTTATTAGTGCCATAATTAATTCTCTGTCTGGTTCCATTTTTAACAGGATGCTTCTCAAAAGGTAGAAATCAAACCTGCTTTTATGCCTTGGCTCTCCTCAGCATGGAAGAAATACCTTGACTATCTGCCTTAAGTCCACAAGTCACCTGAGTTACTTCAGCCTCTTTTGAGTCTTAGCTGCTTTTAGTGACTCTTGTCTTTATATAGCCCAAAGAGGGGGAAAAAGACATTCTCAGAGAGAAAAGCCTAATTTGGTCCCGGATGGTGATCTACATATAGTGAATTATGCTGAGGAAGGACTTTCATTAGTACATATGCACACACATACACACAAACATGTAAATACAAGTCAGAAAAGCTGCAATACAGAGCATCTTTAAAGAGGCATAAACCTCTTTAAGCCTCTTTAGGGAGACATGGATAAATATCTTCAAATTTTTAAAACTCAGACAAGAAGTTAAATTAAGAACACATTGGTCCTGACTTACCAACACAACAGGCATCCAAATAGCTGTTCTGTATTGCACTGGAAGCTCTTTTGTGCTTCCTCATCATCAAATTAAAGGCATTTCTGGTTGTCCATGTTCAGAGCATTGAGATACTACAGAACTAACTACAATTAAGTTAATTAGATCTGAGATTTTGAAGTTACTTTCAGAAGATATTTATTTTATATGTTAAAATGAAAACAAAGCAAAACAAATCTTAGGTTTTATCACTTCATGGTTTTTCAGTTTTTGAATGACACAAAACTGCACTGAAATAAAATGAAAACAAACCTCTGTCTACACACACATGCACAGTTTGAAGACAATTCCTCTCTCAAATAAAAACAAAAAATAAACAGATTTTTTTAGCAGTTGCAGTAGAATTTTTCTTACCTGGGAAAAGCAAAGAATGATTGATCAGACCCTCTTCCTCAAGACACCAACTTCAGTGTAATGCACATAGCTTTTGAGGACCTGGTCTACCTGTTCAGTTACAACACATTTCCAGCTTCTTGCAGACTTTGTTTTCTCTCTAAGACAGTGATTTTATGTTTCTAGTCAAATCACCCAGGAATATTACTTGTTTGCTGCTTCTATTTCAGTATTAAATGCTCTCAATGCTAAAAGTAGGCATGTTTGTGTAAATACTCCCGAAAAGTGAGGAAACTGCAGATAACTGAAAGCAGCGGGGATAAAAGAAGGAAAAGCCATTAGTGAATTCATTAATTTTTACCTTTGGCATTTAATGCTTCTGATTAATGGCTTTCCTGTAGGCTGCTATTTTCCTCTCAGATATTAACATGCAAAATATGTGGTATATTAGAATAAAGTGTTATTACTACTTATGCGTGTCCAAAATCCATAAGCTAAAATGCAGACAAATAAAATAGTTGGTTTTTTTGCATACACTGCCTCTTATGAAGAAGGCAGCTCCATAGCACACTTGCACCTCTAAAATTTAAATTAAGAGACAAAAAGGTGTTGTTTCACACCACCTGTATGTATTCCACAGAGGGGATGTTCTGCCTGTGGTGTGCTGGGGAAAAGCTGCTGGTAAAATATCCCACAAGTCACAGCATGAGGGAGATGATCTCTGGGCTGTTCTGGGCTCCTCAGCCTGACAGACATGGACACATTGGAGAGTCCAGCCAAGGGCCACAAAGCTGATAAGGGACTGGAGCAGCTCAGACAAGCAAAGGCTGGGAAACTGGGACTGGTCACCCCAAGGAAGAAAAGGCTCAGGGGCAGCTTATTAGTGTATACAAACAGCAAAGGGGTCCAGAGGGCAGTCAGGCTCCTTTCAGGGATACCCAGGGATAAGACCAGAGGCAATGGGCACAAAAGGAAACCCAGGAGGTGCCATCTGAACCTCACAAAGCACTTTTTTATTGTGAGGGTTGATGTTGTGAAGGCTCCGTCCTTGGAGACAACCAAACATGGATGTTCCAAGGGCAGTGTGGATCAAATTTCTGGGACAAAGAGTAGTCCTTGTTTCTATATTGAAGAGGTACAAACCATCCCCACTACACATTTGCTCTTTGTTTTTGCAGCTTGGCCAGATTCTCAGTTCATAGCTGCTTTTCCTTTACAGATAACTAAGAGGACACCAATCTCACTCCTTCTCATCCAGATACAACTCCTTGTCAAGCCCTTCCTCATATTTATCTCCTGTATGTGTGCTCTCTACCTCCTTATTTTTTTTCAGATCTGACTTTTTTAATAGAAAAATTTAAAGGATATTTTCTTCTCCCATTACTTTGTTCTCCTATGGCCAATCACCACCTCCTTCATTTCTGAGGCTGAAATTTCTGACCACTTTTTGAACTAATCTCCCCAAACTGAAGTTACAGTTCTGTAATTTACAAGTCTGTCTATTTATACTTCAACTTTTTTTGCCCCACTATTTTAATTCTCCCATTATAAATAACCTAACCCTGGCATAATCCATTCTCTCCTGGTATTCCTCACATTCATACTCTTTAAAATCATTATGTGAAATGCCAATTTCTTTTCATTTTAGACCCTGTCCTCTCCTTTCGTGAGATATGGGACACTGGAAAATGTTGCACCAGTCTACAATCACCTTCACCTGACTAATTCTCAGTTTTACTATTTAATATTCATACTTCTCTGTCTGCTGCTTGATTTTAGTAATTAAATTCTTCTTCAGAATCTTGATTCACACATTTTGAATTCACCAGCCAAAACTACCAAGTCCTTTCAGACTGTCTGGAGGGTGAAATCTATTCTTACATCTCTAGATCAGATGTGAGACTCCTTAAGCCACTCAGTTGTTCCTTCACATTGCATTTTTCTCTATCTTTTCTCTAATGCAAAAGAAAATGTTAAGAGTCTTGGGGTAGCTTACTTGATTTAGCCATCTCTAACAAGAATAACTTGCTATATTGACTATATTTAATATATATTTGGTATATTTCATACATATTATTTTTATATGTGATATCTTTGTATGATGTTGTATATATTTTATAAAGCATTGATATTAATTAACACTTCCAACTGCTCCAAAGATCCTGTTTCCTCATTTTGAGGATACTTTCCTTCTCCCTTTTCTTTCTTGCTCTTCTCCAATACACCAAAATGAAAGTTAAGTTGGCATGCCTGACAGCTTCTGCTGTATCAATGCAATAATTAAAAGAAGGTTAAGGAAGAGGATAAAGAATTGTAACAAAATTAACCTGTGATGTGCCTATAGTCACACACCAAGAAGAATTCTTCACAATTGAAGACTGACAAATAGAGGCCCACAAACCTGCCTATGCCTGAAATGGTTGCCTCAATTCAGAATGCCAAAACCATAATGTAGCAAAGGAGCAGAAAGGAGTCTGACCACTTCAGCATCCTCTAGTCTCTAACACCCTGAAAGAGATAAATTTTTTAAAAAATCCGAGACTATTATTATTCTGAAAGCAAAATATTCAGAGCTAAGATGGTTAAAACCAACAACAAACTTACAAACCATGCATGATGTGAGCCATAAGAATACAAGTGGTTTTTTTCTACCAGGCAAACAGCGTAGGTAAATCTAGGTACCAGCAGCCTTTCCCTTGAAGAGTAGTTAATCATTAACCATATACATTAAAGGAATACCTTCACATCATAGAGTCAGGATAGAATTACATATCTTTAATGTAAAACTATTTCAATCTAAAGTTAGGCTGATGCAATTTTTAATATTTTTTTTACCATTTAGGGTAAGACACTACAGAAAAGTTTGCAAAAAGGGAAAGAAGACGAATAGCCCACGTACTTTTGTCTCCAACTTCAGTACATACTTTCTCTTTTCAGCATGCCTGGAAGTTAACAGAAATATAGGCAGGGTATAGGGAATGTCACATGGCAGATACTAATTGTTACGATTAAGGTCTAACAAGCAGGCTTCCCTGCTGCTCCGAGAATGCCTCTGACTTTTGATCCTGACATCTGTGTCTTACAAGAATTTCAGTCGGCTCTGACATTCCTTCTGATGTTGATCCAGGAATTAATGGATTGTGAAAAAGCTGGCAGGATATCATTTAAAAAATAGAATTCTTGGTGTACAACTGATGAAAAGGTATCAGAATTCACATACTTTGTGTCTGATACCAATACATTGTGTCTATCTGTGCATGCATTTCATAGGAAGCTGTATCTCAAAATAGAGGGCAGGAAACAAGGTTTAGAAGAAAGCAAGAGCTCACTTACACAATTGTTATTATACATCTTCAGTGTGTTACCAGATGAAAATTATCAATGATTTGGACAAGTTCTTTGTCATGGAGATTCCATTGCTTAAAGTCTGTACCAGCAAAATTAATCATAATATTATGATTATTTCTGATATTGTTTAAAATTTTAATAAGAAGTTTTTCAGTGGACAGTATTAAAGAAATCAGAATAAATTATGAAATAAGTTTCATCAGAGGCAGCCATAAGCATATTTAGAGTGTGACATATATTGTGTGGTCACCATCACACCATTTCACTTTAGACCTGTATTTAAGCTGGTTTGTGCTAGAATAGTTTCAGGTTTAGAGGGTCTGTGAGAAAAAAAACCGAACCAAACCAAAAACCGTAAAAGATGTAATACCAAAAGTTAAACTGAGGTTTTTTTCTAGGTGTGTTTAAGACTGAAGAAATACATACAGAATTGAAATTTTACACATCAGAGAATACTGCCTTGTGTTTCGTGGTTCTGGATAATTACTAGATGCCAGTGGATAACTTAAACATAGCTTAGAGTCACTGACATTAACGTGTGACAGGCAGCATTGCAGAGTGTATTTAGCAATCTTAAATGAAAAAGTTGAATGATATTTAAAAAAACAAAACACAAAAATAAAATTCAGGATTATCACAACAGGAAGGAAGCAGTGCCCTCCTTAAAGTAAATCAAAAAAATGTTTCTCAGTGTGCAATAAAAAGACATGAAAGGAACTATAAAAGAATTCAACAAGTTAAAAAGGAATTAAATTCACTTGTCAATTATTGTCAAGTTATAACTAGCTAGAATTAAGACTGTATGGTTTAACCATCTCCTCAAACAAGTCAACCAAATTTCAAATCAAGCATTGACATCATTGTTTATTAAGTTAAATTTCTGACATTTGCATCCATATTTCAATGGTTTAAAGTTTTTAACAAAATTTCTTGACACCCAAAGGCATAGGATATTTTGACACAAGTCCAGACCAAATGTTATTAATAAGGAAAGGTAATTAATAAAATTAGTAGTACAGACTACCTAGAGTTATTTAGTCACTCATGTCCAATATATAAACATTGGAAGTACTTGTTTGAAGGAGCATGAAATTATCCCAAATAAATAAGATATAATCCGTTTCTGAATATCTTATCTCAGATATTAGCAATCAATATGTGAAAAAGGTTAATGACTTGCAAGTGGTACACCCCTTAGCAGTGCTCATTCCAACTCTGCTGTTGGTCAGCTGCACAGAATTTGCAAAATTCTAGGGAGAACACCTAGGGAGTTCTAACAAGATGCAAGTAAACATCTTAAACATTTATAACATTAATAGTACATCCAGAGAGTCCATTAAAAAAATATTTAAATTATATGATTAAAGACACCATCTGATTACTGTTTTGTTTTAAGGGAAATATCAATGCCCTTAAGCACTAATACTTTTATTATTTATATTTCATGTTATTTAAATTTACTGTTCTGTTTTTCCTTAAGAGTTCTAGAATCCATTTAACAGGTAAAAGAGTAAATAGCACGCAGATGAGGAAATTAAGAAACAAAAAGGCAAAAACCTAAAGTGAATAGTTAGAGAGAAAAAGCTGGATCACATTTAAGATGGGGAAAAACAAAAGGCAAAGCTTGTAAAATCTGAAAAAGTAAGGTAGGGGTGTGAAAGTGTGATGTGTGACAGGTGGGGTAAAATGAGACAGTTGGGAGGAAAGAAAGAAATTTGAAGAGCACAAATTAGACAAGACATTCATTTTAAGCCCTAACAGGCTGGATCTCATCGTTGTCATCAGACAGGAAATGTCAGAGCTGGCACATTTGGTTTTTTATGCTTTTTACTTATTTAAAAAAAAAGACCTCTGTGTCTTACAATACATAAAAAGTCTATTTGCTTTAAAGAAAAACACATCTCAATTTGTTCCCATTTTTTCTCCTACTCAATCTTTAACCAACTTTAGCTCTATTATATAGAAAACTACAATAATTATAAGGTTTAATACTTCCATTGTATTTTGTGTTATTTTATTTAATACCTGAATAGGAGTTGAATTCTTTAAAAATAACTAAACTTTGCACTTGTAACTACAGGTGAATTTCTGGAGAAGGTGAAGATGACATGCAGTAAAGGCTATCTCACAAATACAAACAAATCCTCACTGTAAAGTTCAGAATTTTTGAAGGCTTGGATAGATTCTTTCCAAAATACATGACCAAAATAAATATGTCAAAAACAAGCATTTCAATTTGCATTCCAGTTGATGGAAATTTTTTTAATGTAGGTTTTAACAGGTTACTAGAAAGGATATTTAGGACCTGAAAATAATGACTCTGTATAGAATAACCTACCAACCTTCTCTTTATATGCCCATTTAATTAGTGTGTGTTGTTCCGTCAAAAAGAAAAAACAATCTCTGTGTACTGGAATATAATATCAAGGTTAAATTAAAATGAAGTAGAATACTGCCAGCAGGAAAGTGCACAGAACAACTGTAATTCTTAATAGTTCATTATCTTTAGAATGCACTCTTTGTTTTATTTTTAACTGAAATAATCCTTTGACATTTTTAGTTTAAAAAGTTTACCTCAGAACTATATATGGCAACTCATCTCCATACGGAGGGAATGAACCCTACCTCCTGTACAGATTAGATCTTTATACTCCATGTAAGGCAACTCTAAGCTCTTCTGTCAATTTTATTCATAAATTAACAAATAAACAATGAGGCATAGTGTATTTAGAAAAGATGGCAAAACATTCAGCTGGAAAAAATGTTCATTTTCTAGCAATTTATAACTCTCATTATCATATTTATATGTTTCTAGTGAAAGTGAAATGGAAGAAATGTGGAAGCAAAGATTTGGGATTTTACACATGGAGATAAGTGACGACAGAAGAGCAAGGCTGGGAAGGATCAGATAAGGGATTTAGAACAGACACATGTCAAACTAGAAGTCCATCCACACCTATTTCCAGCAGTGAAGGGATATTTAGTGAAAAAATATCCAAATCAGAGCTCAGGTACAGAGTGATGCCATCTGCCCTCTGATAGACAGGGAATTCCAAATCTGGGGGCTGAATCCAGACCACCAAGTTTGGAAGACATCAGTAGACCTCACCTGTCCACCACAAAGATTTTTAATTTCTAATCTGCCTTCTTGCTGTTTAAATAAATGCATTTTCTGTCACAGGTCTTTATTTTGGGCCATTTCCACATTCTATGAAAAAAATCCTGGAGCTTTATCAAGCTTTGGCCTACTTCCATAAAGGAACTGATGCCGTTGTTCTGCAAATCTTTTCTTGTGTGCTTATCCTGAAAGGTTTTAAACTTGGCCAGGAAGTTCAGTTACTAAACTTGTCTTGGAAACACGTTAGGTTAACTGTTTGTATTCACAGAAAAAGTAACATAAATAAGCAAATCTATTATAATTTGTACATAGATGATGAATATATATATATATATATTTTTTTTTTTTTCACTCTCACATTGCATCAAAAAAAGTCAATAGAATGAAAAAAAGAAAATATTGAGCCCTATTCAGTACTATACTGCTGGACTGTGCAGTTTCTACAGATATACACATACTATCTCATCTTGCTTTTCTCTCCAAACTAATTAAACTAGCCCCTGTGTTTCACTAGATTTCATATTCTTAAGATATTACACACTCCATTCTGGTTTATCTCAGCATCTCCAATTTTATTTACCTCTCTTCAGATCACACAATGTAGATGCTCTGTTCTCATTTCACAGCAAGAGTACCAGGGTTTGTCCAAGGTCTAAAAGGAAGCTTTTGTCATAAAAATCCAGCTAATCCCACTCAAATTTCCCAAATTATAAAGTGAAGGCTTAATGTTAAAATGTATTCTGGGCCACCTTTGCTTACAATCATTTAGATATTATTCACCATTGCCTTAATTGTAGTCCCTGCTCCAGTTATCCTCCTTTTTTCTCCCTGTTCCTTCCTGACCTTACCTTGCATCCAGGACACCTTCACAACTCAACAGTTGCCTCAGCTGCCAGCAAAGGTCTTCCAGAGCTGTCATGATCAGAACTGCAGGAATTTCTGTACTCTATCCACTGCTCTTTGCTGGCAATTCTTTTCCCCCTGTTCACAGGAAGGGAATGGGCAAAGTGCTGTTCTCTGTAGGGTTTGGTTCTCCATCCAGCAGGTGTCTGGCCTGAGGAGGGCTGGAGGATCTGCCATGTTCTGGCTGATTGATGCACAACTCTTACAGGTTATTTTACAGGTGCAATTTACAGACCAGCTACATCCCAGTCTACAAAATCCTAAGGTAAGAGGTATTATATAGCCTCTCTCTAAAGATGGCAGATAACAAAACCACCAAGCAATTTCAATGTTTAGGTAAAGGAAGTCATAAATATATTGTAGAAAGATATCAAAACTAAATGCAAGTTTTTGACTGATAAATGAAGAATATATTGTGATATGCTTTTTCAAAAGTTAATTAACTGTGCAATTAAAAACGAGGTCTTATTTTCTATTTGACTCTTTAGGGCTTCATAATGCATTTTTATGTCTTTGTTTGCCACATTACAGAATATTCCACAGCTAGGTACTTCAACTTTGGAACATTCAGGTATTCTTGATAGAATTTTTTTTTTAATGGTGGGCTAACATAAATTCTCCTGGCATTTTTTAATTAAAAACAAACAAAACCCCACAAACAAACAAAAGCAAAAAAAGATTCGATTATTAACACTAAAAAATCCCCAAACAAAACCAAATCAAACAAAAAATGTGGGCATACCTGGAGAACAGGGCCTTAGAACTGCTGAATACACATAAAAAGCAATGGACTTTGAAGACTTCCAACACACCTACAAATCAGTCTATTTAAAGAATGGAGAGAGTTGACACCAGAAGGTACATTTGATGGATCTGGAAATGCCATAGCTAAAGGTGCTGAGAAAATGTGGCTACAAGTGGCAATATCTACTGCTAGAGAGAACACTTGGGTCCATGAGCCTCTCATGAACTGAAAACTGGGAAATTCTTCCAGCTGGGTCAGGCAGCAAAATAGTGGAAGAATCATCTCTGATCAGAGTCATCAAAATAACATTTTTTGTTTCAAGTCCAGCTCCACAAAGCCTTACACTTTGGTTTATTGTCTGGAGCCATTGAATGGGATCCTTTTAAATGAAAAGGTCATGAATGCCTGGGATGCCTGGGATGGGCCAGGTCTTGTCCAAGCCCCTTTGCTAAAACCATCTGATGAAGCTATTGGTTTCCTGTACCTTCTCTGTAAGAGGCTGCAGAATGTTTGGATACTCAGCCACAACTCAAACATCAGTGTGGTATCAATGTTATTCTCAGTAAATTCAAAGCATAGCACTGTACCAGCTACTAAGAAGAAATCCAGGACACTACTGTAAAGTGGAGTGACAATCCAAAAAGGACATGGAGGATGTGGTCCCAAAATGAGAGACTGTGATCATTACTGGTATTTGAGTTGTTCACTTGGCATGGCATGACCAAAAATACAAACCTTTTCAAACATGTCTTCTTTCTGCTCTGGCATCTCCACTGTTACACCCACAGAACCCAAAGACAGAAGGTTTTCCTGTAAGCCCCTGGGGAGAGGCCCTGTCTGTTGGTCATTCACTGCCTACCCTGTCTGCAGCCCTGTGTGCTTTAACTGGGGAAGGACACAGAGCACAGGGAGCTCTAAAGCCCACGTTGCAATGGTCCCTAGGGAACCACTGCCAGCTGGCAGAGGCTCCAGCAACCCAGGGGCCTGGGGCTACATGGAAAATCAAAGAGCTGTAACCATCTCCCTGACAGCCCCACGGTGCAACCAGGCACATGGGAGAATCCAGGTCTTCGTGTGCATGAGGAAGATCAGTGTTTATATCGTTTTCTGAAAGATTCTGTCTGTCAATACACTGAGCAAGGTATGAGCCATGCCAAAGGTGAAAATGGTACAATGGTTAGATATTTGACTGAGATCTCTGAGATGATCTGATGGTTGGGAAAAATCTGCTTCTTTCTCAGCAGATTTGTATGATTCAGAATTTGGTGGATTGAAGGATTTCTAGCCAGGCACCCATTACTGATTTACTTTGCCTGGAGACAGAAGGAAGTAGAGCTTTTCAAGCTCCACCACCATTTGTGGTACACTTAATATATTCCCAAAGAGTTCAAATGCACAGCACTTTAAAATTAATACAAATTTGTCTTGAATTAACAACAAAATGAGGATTTGAACTTGCCGCAGCATCTTATAAAACCAATACATATGATAGATCTGAGAACTTTCAGAAGCTACTAAGAGCACTTCTCTGGGCACTCAGTGTGGAAACCAAGATAATGATTGTAAAATTAAGCCAGGACAGGAAACACAGACACCAAACATTCACTGGATATGATGATTTAAGGAAGGATCAGCTGCTACCACACCATGTTCCTGAATAACAGGGTGCTTCTACCTTTCAATGCCTCCTCTTGTCATATTTTCCAGTAAGACAACTCATTCTCATCTCCTCACCTATAAAAGTATTTGATTCCTTGATCCTGGAGCTGTGCTCAGAGTGAGCAGTGGTGTGATGGCCATTCTATCCCCTTCCATCCCTGCACTGTTGCAGGGTCATCACTGCTGCCAAACAGGACATGGTCTCCAGAGCCACCTTTGGTTACTCTGAGTTTCACAAGCAGCACTTAAGTACAACCCAGTTTAACTTCTGGGAGCAAAATAGCTTGCTAAGAAACCAAATTAATATTTAGTTATTTTCAGAACAGAAGAAAAAGACTAAAGGATCTTTCCAAAAATTGCTGGCAACTGTGGTTAGAATGGACTAGGAATGGGTACTTACATGAATAAAACACTACAAATATTATAAAACTCCACTGACGTTCTTATTAACATCAAAATATCATAACTTAGAATTAAATTTAACATTGAAAATACTTTAATGAATAACAATATACATACTAAGAAGATTATAAGAATGACCATGTCATGGAAGGGTTAATGGCTCCAGTTATGGTAGAAATTTAAATATCATGGGGAGGCACCTCCTGACCCAGCCATCACTGAGAATTATGCAGATTCAAATAGGAGCCACACAGGCTTTGATTTCCCCCAAGGATTGATGAACAAGTACAAAATAATAGAAAGTGACAGGAAGCAGATGACTGAGGTCTAATTTAATGTCATTCTAAAAGACAATATACCTTAAATTGGCCTTAGGAAAATTATGGGTTAGAAACAAGAGAAGAGAAACATGCACTTTTTTCATATTAGTTCACTAATTTAAAAAGTAATCCTTTGAAGAAATGAACAGTGAAACAATAGTCATTTGGCAATGCAGAATTGCCAAACTTAAGCAGGCGTACTTTGTTTCCATAATTTGCAATTTAATGGAAAAGGCTGTAATCTTAAGAGGAAAAGTGTATTAAACAAAATAATGAAATGATCTGAAGAATTTTATGCAAATATTAATTTGAGACAGCTATGAAGACAAAGAATTAATAGTTCTTAAATAGTAGAATAAAATGCTGTGAGGATGTGCCGAGGAGAAATTTGCCCTTTTAGTAAAGAATTAGCTACAACCTCACTTATCTAGAAATACAACATCCATTCTCTAAAGGGTTTTCTAAGAATAAAGCTAGAACATTTTGCTATTTTTAATTAGCAAGGATCAGAAATGACCTTCTACAATCCAAAGTTAAGCATAAGCTATACTACAATCCAAATCTTCCAGATTTCAGTACTTGCTGTATGTAATAGGAACTTGCATCATTTCACATTACAGAAGTTAAAAGTATCAACAGCTGGATAATTTGAAGTAATCTGTTTTATACCATAGATACTTGAGACGCTTGTATAGAAGCAGCACTTCGTACCTTTTTAAATTCAGAAATCATGCTATTTATCCTGCATAATTTTTTTAGTTCCTTAACAGCAATGAGTAGAGGTATCCCTAGTCAGGCACTTGCTCAGGAATGGTCTTAAAGTCCCCACTGATACTTTTTCAGCTAGTATTTAAACATGGGAAATTACTTTTGATAAACAAGCATTAGAAACAAATTTATATGGCATCAAATTAAAAACAAAGAGATCAAGGGGGTTGGAAAGGCTTGCTGTAATACATTACAGTCCTGTAATACATTACAGTCCTGTCAGAAAAGATACAATTTTTTCTCTAAAAAGGGTAGGTTTCCTAATTAATTTTTAATAGAGGGAAGTGGCTTTTTTAAGCACGTACAAATACCCTCCCTCACAAAGAAGCAGGACAGACTCCTTATTATGATCAAAACAGGAAAAAGAAGAGTGCATTGCACAAGTGCTCCATCTGCAACTCAATCACATGCTGGACCTGGAGGCATCTCAACAGCACTCACAGAACTGCCTCAGGAATCCACAGAGCAGCCAGATGCCAGCCCTGGAAAAATATGGAATGTTGCAGGATATCTGCATCCCATGACTGGCATTCAGAGAGGAGCCATAAGACTGGGCCAATGTTTAGAGCTGAGCAGAAGCCTGATATGTGCATGTGTTCTTATTATGTGCAGGGGGATTTTTCGTTTAAGGATAAGTTAAACAATAATGACAAAAAGTGTAGACTTCCAAAAGTCTTCGAAAACACATACTGTAAAATTAAAGTATATTACATTCAGACCGAGTCAAATGTGAATTTGATTCTTAAAATTGTATGTGAAAAGCAGCTTTTAAGCAAATTTCATGCCTTAGAAGAATACTGCACATAGTTTTTAAACTAAACACAGCAATAATATATCTCTGTAAGATTAACAGAAGTAATTCTTTCCTAAAAATCTGCGTTTTATATAAGTTGTGAACATGCTTTTCAAAAGTAAATTAAGGCTGGAAACATGTTTATTTACACCTTTCCTTAAGAGATGGCAAGTTTACTACAAGTAAAAACTTACATCATTTAGGAATAATGTAAATGCTATTCCTACTGGAAAACAGTCCTTTGATTGTTATATTTCCTGACACCAGGTTGTTTTCCTGCATATAATGTCCATTGTTCAGTGACATTTGCAGTAATCTTCAAAACTAAATTTTCGTTTACATGGCATAAGAAAAATGTAATCTTAATCTAAAGAAAACACAGAGGAAGAGGGGGAGGGAAGACAAAATATGATACTAAATTTAGTAGCAAATGTTAGGCAAGTGGTTTAGTAAATCTGGAAGAGTTAAAACTTCAACATACAGATTTTACAGACCTCTTTCACTGGATGTTTTCAGGGCATCTCATTGACTGCAAGTTGGCCAAGCCCTTCACCTGGCTGAAGTGGTGACTACAGTCCAGGAGAACCAATCTGCCCAAGGCTGCTGGGAACTAAGCAGCAGAAGACTGATGGAGACCTGGATCACGTGCCAAAATTTCTCACACCAAAGTCACCCAAGAAAAGGGAGCTGGAAACTTTTTTTAAGGAGCATCTTCCTAAACAGGGCATTAGTCCTGAGAATCTCCATTACCATTTGCAGTGGAACATCCCAGCTGAAATCAATAATCAATACTTTTTACAGTGTTAACAAATCAGTACCTTATGAAGAGGGAAAACTGTTTAGTTCTTCCATCTCAGTGCTAAAAAAGGGACAAAGACTGGAAAGATTTGTATCTACTGAAAGATTTGTATCTACTACCATGAATACAGAAGCACTTTATGAAAAAAACTCTGCCCTCAACAAGCAGCTACAAGAATTACTTTTCAATTTGCACTCCTCTGCTCAGTGTGACTGCTTGCATACTTAATTTCCTACTAGTTGGAATTTCAGTGAAACTCCAGTGCCATGTACATGACACATCCACATTTGTAAGTTAAATTGAATAAAATGTGCCACAAAGTAAAACAAAACAACATCAAAACAGAAGAAGATAATTTTTGTAAGCAAATTCAAGAGAGAACATAGGTTTGGCAAAGCTAACAGGGAATCAAGAAATAAGGAACAAAGAACAACTAAGTAAAATTTTAGTTTGAGCTTTTGAAGGATCTAGACATGAATGCTTGACCATTTTATCAAACAGAGTCTTCTAAGTATTTCCACACTCATTAATATTTTTATGGCATTTCATAAATATACCTTTACTGGTAATAGTTAATGTATTAACAAATATCTTATCCAGAGTTTCAAAGGAGAGTCCCATTGTCTTCAGTCTTACAGAACTCATTCATTCAAAAAAATTCATATCCTCTAATATCTGCTTACATTTTAGCAGCTAAAATGACTGCTAAGAATAGGACAATGAGAAAAGAGGTTTTTATTATTTTCACATTTAATTTTAACAATCCAAGAAATAGATAACATCATAGAAGATATTAATTGAAAAAGTTTAGTAGTTATTTTAAGAACTACTGAAACCCTGTGTGACTAGAAAAATATGGGTGTGTTCTGTAAAAATCCCAAAGTGGCCGATACCAATGGAAAAAACCTAACAAAAATCCCCTGATGTATTAAGAAGAATGAAACCTTGTATCACACAGGTAGAAAACACACTGGAATTATGCCTGGAATACAAGTATTGAAAGGAATGAAATATTTTGGAAAATACAGAATAAATGTAGTAAGGTAGCACTGAAAGTTAATGATGATAAATAGCATGGTCTGACCTAGAAAGTAAAACTCAGACACTTAATATACTGGGGGCACTTTACATTTTGATAATTTTTACAATAAAAAATATTTTAACACTTTTTTTTAATGGCAGAGAGATCATCAGATGAATAGAAAATAGTGAATATAAATTTTGCTTAAAAAAGGATCAAAAAATATCCATGGAACTAGAAAGCACCCTAGCAAGCCATGAAATGCTTTGAAATAGCATGGACCTTTCTCTTACATTCTAGCAAGAACCAAAACAGCTGCAGTAAGGAATACTACCATGGTTAAACAATGAAGAGCATCTCACACAGAGATTTCATTCAGTCCATGGATAAACAAAAGGCTGAAAGGAGATATGACTGCACTTTTAAAACATAGGGAGAGGAGGTAAATAGCAAAGAGGATGCCGAGCTTTTTCAGATAAATTCTATTAAAACAGCAAGGAATTGATATTAAAGAGACATGAAAATTTTTCAAATGAAAATTAAAGAAAGCTTCTAATCATTGGAGCAGTGAAGTTCTCAGACAGCCTTTTTGTAGCAAAACAGGGAGTAGAAACCCCAATTACTTTTTAGGTGGAATTTGATCTAGTAAGTAAAATTGTTGTATGATATGACTCCTGGTTTTTCTAATTTTTTAAAGCCCTAATTCAGTCTGGACTTAATAAGGACTTCTGGCTGATAAGTATGATAGCTATCCCAGCTTTAATTTCCTTGCAGTTATTTGAAATACTTAAAGGCATTTGCTCAAGTATCAAAAAAGGTTTTTGTCAGTTATCTCAGCTACCATCAACACTGACGACCTGTTTCCTTTGTTACAGACTTTGGAACTGAATTTTCTGGACCTTGGGAGAAATGTGATTAACCACAAAGCATTCAACAGACACTTTGTTTTCTACACAAAACTTTTTTCTAGAAAAGTCTGTGCTGTTTTCAATCTCGGCAGGGCAAAACCATGTTACTGCAGGCTCTAACATGCTTTTTTTGTGAATTGTCCAAATTCTTTAGGACTTTAGTCAGATAATTGTCTCCTTTCACAGAAACTGAAAAGTTAGTCCTTAGACCAAGTTTTGTGCCTTTTAAAGAGTTAATGGTTATATCAGGTCTTCAAGAGTACTTTTCCTTCTGTGTGTTATTGAAGACTCAGTGCAGCAGCTCATGAAACACTTCTTTCTTTTTTCTAACTGGGGACCATCTTTTCCTTCTTCACATACCATTTCTTCCTTCTACATTTTCAAAGGTGTCAGGATCAGTAGTGATCATGGATTGTAAGTAAGCTTTAATGCAAAAACATGCAGCTGCACACATTTTAGGAGAGAGATGCCCTCGTTAAACTCTTGCTACCAGCCCAGTCTGGGGAGCAGGGTAGAACATGATTTTTATTTTACTCAATACATCCACATCATTTCTTCCAGAACAGCTGTATTTTGGGCTGCCTGGACAAACAAGGACTGACAGAATCCTGGTAACCGACAAAATTCCTCTTTCCTTCTGGCAGGCAACACCTGGACTCTGCTAAAAGTGATCCTGGGGAGATGTCCCCTTCTCATAACAGAGAAAAGGTAGGCACTCAACCATTCTGCTATAGGAAGAGGTGAACATTTGGGTCTCCAAATGGGCAAAGAAAGCTGAAGTTCAGTCCTTCTCAACTTCTTTGGTGATCACATCAGGCTGTACTAACAACAGTTTGTTTCTGCACCAGGGAATAGTTTGGAAATTTGACTAAGAGGTCAACTCGGGCTTGGAGTTAATTTATAAAATTATGGATATGTAATACCCATATATTCTGCTAGTTAGCCCAAAGGAATTTTACTTTCACTTTGAACAACTGCTGTCTTTAAGACTGCAGAATATCAATTGGGAAAGCATCCCACTTACCTATAAATTATGTGAAATAGCTTTTTGCATACAAGATGCTGGAGTATGACAGCCTGATAGACAGGGTGGAACTCAGATGACTCAGCTGCATGAAGCAGCTGAGATGGCTCAGGGTAAAAAATCACAATGAGTAATATTGGCAACTGATTTCTTTGCCACACTGGTAGAAAACGATTTTTTTTAGGAGGTCAGTGTACTTGTGTCTGTAAAGAAGAGAATCTGAAAAGATCAAGCTAAAAAAGAAGTGCACATTGGTGACTACACCCAAATGGTGACAGGATATAGATGTTTATCACCAATTCTGGACAAAAGACTGCAGCTCATAAATCAGATCTGAGCACAACAGGGCTGCAGCACTCTGGAATGGGGCCACAGAAATCTCTCATGTTCTGGATGCTCTTAAGAAAACTCTTGTTTCAGCCAGCACAGTCTGGCAGTCCAGCACTTAACTATTTGCAGCTGTACTAAGTAAGGTTGTTGCTCTATTTCTTAGCATAAGTGTTATGAATAAAGTTATTCAGCAAGACAGGGAGGAGGATGGATTTAGTGTTGTTTTCTAGAGAAGAAAGTTTAGAAGTAATTTATTTTAATGCCCTTGAATATTGCAAGACACCATAAATTGAGAAGACAGTTTTGATCTACATCCCTATTATATTCAAAATAAAACTGAATTAGTTTAATTTTTAAATGGCAGTATTTATGTTGTTAATACTGAATTTAAGTAATTAATCAAGGAAAATAATAAATACAGCAGACTGTTAAAAAAGAAGAAGAATGCAAAGAAGCTTAAAGGCTCTTTGGAAAAATAGTCAAATTTTAAATAGTAGGCTTTTAAATTTCAACAAAATTACACTATAAGGTACAGGATACTACATTTGTGTGACATATAATAAATCCAGTGCATGCACAATCAACAGGCCTGGTCTTTCTGGATCTTTTAGGCAGCACTGGAACAAATATTTTTAAAAGTGTATGGAAATAAGACCATAACATGAAAAAAAACCATCTTTGAGAAATGCTCAGCATCACAATGTTTCATTTTAACAGACTTAAGGTCCTCATGTTAGACCAACTTAGCTAAAGTTTATGCAATCTGAAGAGCCCACGCTGAGTATTTCAGGACTTAGTTATTATTTAAAATAAGACAAACCAGTCTTTGCAAGTCTGAAACAAGTCAAATTAAAAAGAGAAAAATAAAGCAAATAAACCCTTCATTTTCATTTTTTTTGGGTATTTTTTCCTTACATTCAGCTTTTAAGCCAGTAAATAATTACCTTTGAGGGGGTCTAACAATTAAAGAATAACATTGATTAATTAGGAAAGAATGTGAGGAATACTAATCAATCCTAAAGACAGTTTTTCTTCTCCCACCTCAATCCTTTTCGTCTCCCACAATGAGTTTTCTATACTGTTTAGATTCCTTTAAAAAACATTCATATTCTTGTCCATTCACACAAAACTCTCTTGGTGAGCATTGTTTTGGGAGGAGTGGGTGGTAGGCAGGGGGCACAGGATGTTGAGAGAACAGATAGGATGTCAGGTGAAGATGGAATGCTGTGCCCTCTCTAACCAGCTGAAGACTCTGCATGATTGTTTTCTTACAAATAATACCTGTGGGTGTTGAAACAGTTCAGGGTATCTATCAAACATACCCTTTCACTCTTCTGTTGTAACTCCATAAAATTTATTCTCATTTCAAAAGAATCTTGGCAATAATACCTGTAGGTGGTTGAGTAATTTAGAGGAAAACTGTCAAATCTACTTCCACTGACTTTAGCAATAGAATTCCGTAATTACTTTCAAAGTTGCTAAATGCAACAATTTATTTTCAGTATATTCAGAAAGTTCTAAACTGAGCTCCTGTTTTTTATTTCAACTTTTTAATAGGCTTAGTGGACGAACTAACTCAAAGAGTAGATCTAATAATTGTGCAGCATTGCATTTAACTCTCAATAAGGAAAAAAGTCAGTGCTGCATGTAGGTAGCAGCCAGGACACTTCTGCAAGTGTAATCCCATCTTCACATGGGTGGACATTTAGCTGTCTTCTTACATAACTTGAAGAGGAGACATCTGAAATTAATCTTGATTCAATCCTGTCTGTGCAGTACTACGTGGGTTATTTACAGATTATTTATGAACAATATAACTGAGGACCTCTTTCCCCTGCTTAACAGAGATACTTCATATTTCTTACTTCAGAATAAAATTGAAAGCTCAGAAATATAATAGAATAAAACTGAAAGCTCAGAAATTTATTATAAACCTAATTATACTGGCAGAATCTCTTAGTGCCCCCAGACATGGGCACACACTCAATTTACTCTGTTTAACAACCTACCCTTTGTCAACTGAAGTGATTGAGGGTACATTTATTCACTTTCAGTCCATGGTAAATGTGCTGTAATTTGACCTTGCACAATCCCCAAAGAAGGATACGTAGCCTGGGATTAACTGAAATAATCTCAGTGTGCATAAAGACAGATAAAATGCAGGAACATAACCCTCTGTCTGACACATTGTTAGAACCTGGTTCCAGCTGATCAGAATTATTTTCTATGCCTTCAAAGACAGTTAGTCTGAACTAGGTGTTAAGACTTCCCAGTCTGTGAATTTTAAATGCCAAAAAGAGTGGAATTCATACTTCAGTGCAGAGACACATTACTTGCACAGGTGTTTTGTGGCAATCCAATGACAAAACTGATAATAAAATGGAAAGTAACAAATTCCTTTTCCTTTTCCCTCCCTGTCATCACCAAAGAATCCATGTCCTGCTTGAATTCACCTGATTATGCAGGAGGCACCTCAGCACATAACATATTCAAAAGGTGAACAGGTCTGTGGCCAGTAAGGCTTAATCAAATATGAGTGGTAAATACAGTGGACAAAGATGTTGGACCCTGCTATAATTAAAACTTCATTAGTCCCAAATGGTCGCTTAATATCTAATTTGCAAAAGAATATCATCCCCCATCTGTGGTCTTTTAACTCATATGTAATTTTTTAGCACGAACCATATGTCTCCAGCAAACATTCATGTTCAAACAGGGAGAAAGAAAACATAATGCAAGTTCATGGTGAAAAACAATCCAGAAATTACATTCTTAAAGTAGCCATTTAACTTCTCAGCACAATTTCAGACAGATTTGCACCATGTACTCTCCTGTATTTATTATCTGCACAGAAGAAATTAACAATTAAATGCTGACAGTAGAGTACAGGAGAGTGCTAGCAGACTACCTCATCAGGAAATGATACATGAGTAGCCACCATAGTTACAATAAGGCTCTGATACTCAAAAGACAAATTGTTTATAAATTACACACCAAAGTAGAAGGAAAACCAGAGGCAATATCATTCTTGCTGCTTAAAAAAAGGAAAAGATTTAATAAGTCACTCTCTTAACAAACATGCTATACCTGTGCAGCTAGGCATATTTTAATTGTCTATACAAAAATGTTTTTTAATTACCCAGCCTGCAATTATCTCAACCACTTCCTCTTTTTATTGAAATGAAACACTTAGATTGCTGAACTAGATAAGCCCATACTTCATACTTCCAGACAGAACTATTGGTTTTACATCTTTTGAAAATACTTTTCAGAAGAATTTAGGATTTCCAAAAATTTCTGTGGGAAGCAAAAGTCTCTCTAGATCTAAATTAAGTTTTGTTTATTCGAAATGCAATATGGCTCTTCATACATTCTATCAATCAGGTGCCATCCATATTAAAAGGACAAAACCCCCTCTATTTAACGTATCAAAATAATTTTCTTACAAGATAAATAGCTCAGAGACAATTCCTCTGCAATGTATGTTTATGAAAAGTCAGCAGGAGCCATTTATGGTCTCATAATGCATAAATCAACTGCAAGAACCCTTGGTCAGAACGTGGAACATTACAACATTAACTCCCTGTGACTACAAAGCTTGCCTCGTCCCCTTTACAGGTGTCAAATCATTGCAATGATTTTTGTTAGTAGCTGGTAACAACTTAATCTATTTAAGTGATAATTGTTTCTTAGATGCATTTAAATCTTAGGTTGGGAAGTGGGGGGGGGAATAGTGCCCTTACACTAAACTTAATAAAAAAGCATAAAAATAATACAAAACGTCTTCCTTTCCCTGACCTACACAATTTTGTGGCAAGGCAAATGAACTATTCCATATAGATATACACACATGCCACTAAGGGATGGAAACTAACAGGGCTTGGAAATATCAACGTTTATTTTTTCACCGGAGCTTTTGCTTTCAGAATAATTACCTATGCACAAACTCTAGATGGCAACATTGCACTTACTGTATTACTAAAACAAAATGTCACACTGAGTCCCTACATATCCTCTTTATCAACATTTTATGTGCCACAGATCTATAGCCTCTTATTATAAGTGTAATGAAGCAGAAGTTATTGAAGCATTTTATTGATTGCTCAGATCACAAGTTTACTGTCATACTGAATTGGCACCTTACTTGCTGAAGCAAACTGCTGACACCTTTTTAAAAAAGTGACAACTACATCTATTTCATGACCAGAAATCCATTTTCATCTCTATCAAGACAAGAATGCAATTTTCACTTCATTTAACTGATGTTAGGCCTGCTCAAGGCATGACACTTAGAAAAAGACACAAGTTTAAGGTTCTTAAAATACCTCTGGTAACTAGAATGCAGCTCAGCTGTGGGAAAAATTTCAAGCCTCACTCAAATCTATAAACAGTACAACATTCTAAGAATCACTTAGCTGAGCTATCAAGAGGAAATTTTTCTATTTCAGTTTCAAAATTACCAGAACCTTATTTTTATATTATTTTAATAAGAAGCCAGTGTGAAATATTACAGTTTTCATATGGAATTGTGCTCTACACAAAGTTCACTTTAACACAGGATTATTTCTTGAGCAGCCTCTACACAGGTCAACCAGACAAAAAAAAATCTATTTTTCTGTGACCTATAAAGAAGGAAATAAAGATACTTAACACTTCTTCAACAGCATGAATCAATGTCATATAAAATTAGAAAAACAGAAGCTGCAAGGAAGAGGAAACAAGTCTACAAAAAAGGAGGGGGAATGTTACTAAACAGAGGCTGTGATACTCGAGTTATTTTAAGAATATATACTTTCATAACCCATAAAAACACAAATACAAAATTGTATTGAATCAGAAATGAAGTTGAGAATTTTGATGTTCTTGTTTCCTTCAAATAACATCTAATAATTATTATGCTGAGTTTACCTCAATATAACCTGATTTTCTGAAGACAACATTATAAACAGAGTGAGTGTCATTTGGTATAAATTTCTGATAATTCTGTGAACAAGGACGGATATAGAAATTATAGGAAAAATATACAATTTAAAAATACTTTATAAAAGAGTATCATTTTATCAGTTTCTGCCAGGCACACCCCCTGAAAAATCATTATATACCTACAAGCTAGTTTATATTTTATTCATATGAGGGGAAAAAGAAAACAAGTAAGTCATTAAAATTCTTACTGCACAATGCAATTACTGTAATCTGTGAAAACCAGCTGAGTAGTAATGATAGATATGTTTCTTATAAAGTACAAAAAAGAAAAGTTATGGAACAAAGCTTTTGTTTGTGTCTCACAGAGGTATTCAACATCCAGTACTTGAGTCAGCAGTTTCAAAAGAACAACACAAGAAAATAGAAGAAATACAGACTTTCTTTTTTCCTTTGTTCTGCTGTTGGCAGTATTTCAATTTTTTAAAATCAGTAATATTTTTATGGATTTGCATAGCAAAATGAGGAAACCTTATGAATTTTGCTGTTTGTGGATATAGCTTAGAGAAAGTGTTGGATATTCAGTTTGAAACAGTACATTTAAGCTTGTTTTCCCACAGCCAAAATGGCGAATAATAGAATCAGTCAGTAATTTTATTCCCTTTTGTTTTCTTGTGGGTATTTTGCATACTAGCTCCATTACTTTAATGTAATGTAATTTGCTGTGGTTCAAATGATTAATTACAATTACTGTAAGTTCTGCTAGATCAAGCTAATGAATGTTCAGCACAGTTTCCTGTCACTTCTCATCCCAGCTCAGTCCCCACTTTCCCACATATAACACACTTCAGTAAAAATAAAAGCACACAGAGTAAAACCTCAGGACCACCTGTGCTTGTTAACTACCACATTTAAATTTTGCTAAACCCCTGTAAGTAACTCATGCTCAAAACCATCTAAGTATACTGAAAGAAACTTGTGATTCTCAAATACTTATACACCTACATTTTCCACAATAATTTTTTGCTGCGGTGAGGGGATATTCTTTTATTTACCTATGCATGTGACAATTTATATTATTTAGTACAGGACAGATAAACAGTGTAATTCAAAATGAAGAAAATGTTTAAAAATCATTAATATCATCTTAAAAGGTATTTGAACCTTCTCTTTTGGCCTCTGTTTGGCTGTGCTAGGCCTGTGAATGACAGCTTCCCTGCTTGAAGCACACAGAAAGCACAGCCTTCCTCATTCACTGTCAGTACTATGGCCTTTTCACACGTTCCCTCCACAGCAGTGTTTGTCCCCAAACACTGGAACCCAGCACAATGGCATTCCTCCTCCAACACCCCCACCAACAGCACCACTACAGATGAAGAATGCTAATGAGATGGACATCCCCCATCTCTGAAAGTGTTAACTACATCCCCAGCTATCAGATATGCTGCTATTTCCATTGTTACATGTTACAGCTCACTCCAAAGCACTTGCATTTATTTGGGCAAGGCTTTTTTTCTAAAACTGTTTTTAATAGAAATTATAGAGACTTGGCAAAAAAAGATTAAAAAAAAATCTTACATGCATTCACCCAACTGCATACATTATATATAAAATTAACTGATTTTAACCTCCAGATATATTTGGGGATCCCAGAAATTCCAACAGACACCTACACAGCATGTTCAAAACAGCAAGACAAAAGGCTGACCTCTGAAATATTAATAGTAGGGTAATGCTAACAAACTGGTGTTTAAATTTTTCTTTTTTTTTTTTTATTAGAAAGCTGCATTTTAGAGTCCCGGAATTCATGGCATTAAAATGTCAGCATAAGCTTTGTTGAGATTTTAGGAAAGCTTATAGCTCATTATACACATATGCAGCTGCAATTAGAAAGTAAAAGATAGGAGATTTTTGTTATATAGTGTTTATACATCTTTTTTTACTTTCTCCTTGATTTAAAGAAAAAGTAAAACCAGTTCCCAAAGCTCAAGTATTCCCTCAGTTTTACCTGGTTTACTTTGCTGAGATTAATTTCAAGGAATGGTTTGAAGAATACTGCCTGTCCTCTTGGAAAGGCTACAAACACTCCAGGAAAGGGACAGGAGCTCCTCACCGTGCCCGCCTCTGGGGCAAGAAGCAACAGAGTGATTATAAAGACAACACTATGCCACCAGTGCACTGTGTGGAATCAGGAACTATGTATTGTTTTAATTCAATACATGCATTTTAAACTGAAGTCCAGATGCATGTAACAGAAGCACATGTATTAACATATTAGTACAGAATTATGTGTATTAGCATATTATCAGTTGTATGTGCTACTTGATTTCAGTGGGTAGGCTCAAGTGCCTTAGCAGAGTAATACTGAATCAAAGAATATAACCTTTTTTTAAATTTGCTTTCCCCTTTGATTTACATGAAAAAAATGAAGTAAATACAAACAATTCAGGTGTCAAAACAGCACAGAGACAGATGGAAACCAAGCAAATCTATTTAATGCTGTCATGCAATGGCTGGATGTTGTAGTGGTGTGAGTTCTGTGTGCAGTCACCAGAGCACTGCACTGTCAGGCCTCAGCACAACAGGACACAGCGAGAGGATTTCCCTTGAATGTCCTGGTTCGTTATTAAAGTGCCTCTAACCTTGTATCCATATCACACCACAATGTGCTCGTTACAAAACAAACTTGGTTCAGTTATTTAGACAAGTAGGTCAACATGAACAGAATAGGGTAAGAACACAGGGAGAAGAATTGTTGTACCTACAGCTAAAATAATCCTGAGTTACTATAATGACTTCATTTATGTTCAGTACTAACACAACTTCAGTTAGAAAACGGCTGGAAAAACTAACTGAGAGACACTTTACAGTGAATTATAGGTTCTATCTTATCTTCAAAGTAATATAACTCAAAATAACACAAGATTTTGGCACATTAACTGCACAAAACATTTAATGTCCTTGTGCTGTAAAATTTTCATTTAAGCACTTAATCCAGTTTGAAATGTTTATTAAAATATTTTAATCATAAGTTTTTGTAGACTGTCATAGTTGTACTGGCATTTATCCTCGTAATCTGGACTCCTAAAAGTTACAAATGTCCAAGCTGATTATATGAGCATATATATATATATGCAAGGCTTTCATTATAAAGAATCATTTGTCTTCAGAAGAGATTTCAAATCTACTAAAATTGTTATATTTTTCTTGTCATTTACAATTTCCTACTGAACACTGACAGATAATCACCCGAGGAATGATTAGCCTGAGCTAATTTACTGAAATGCCTTTATATGTTCTTCACAAAAAAGAGAGAAAAGTACTCAATAAATGACTTTCACTTGAATTTCTATTTAGAAACTCCATTGTATGTTTTGTTCAATTAATTGCCAATATACTTGCTACATACTTGTATGCATTATATATATTTGTATTTATTTAGGACTTAATATTATGTTCTAAGGCACTGGTCTGTGGCTTTTGTGACAGGCAACATTGTCTTAAAAGAGTAGAATTATCAACATACTGTGTAAAGATATTTCCCACTTTTTAATATATCACTATTCTGCCTCAGAAACATTCAGAAACAAGCTTTTCTTTTTTTCCTTTTCTGCTTGTTTCTCTTTCACATACTCTCTCATTTTTGCTTTTGTTTTGTTTGATTTCTTCTTGCTGACTGCTATTAGTTCTAGAGAGGAATCGTCTCTCCAAAGTCAATTCTCATTTCTCTTTATGGATCTGACAGCAGGAGGTGCTGTATAAACAGTGTGAGTGACACTCTGCCTGCTCCTCTCCTCCCCCTTCCTCCACAGCCTGGGAGCTGCTCTAGCCGCTGCACTCCCTTAACTCTGGGGCCGACAGCAGTTTTAAATCTCAGCTTCCTCGCTGGCTGTTTAATTTTTAGGTAATACTTTGCCTTCAAAACCTGTATGTCTCCTATTTTCATGAAGTACTCAGCTAACTCTCAAAAATACGTACATTCCTAAACATATAAATGGACTTATGTTGCTATGCTCAGCAAGGTCAGTGTTTTCTTATTTATGCTTCCTAAAATTCGAGTAATAAAAAATATCACCTTACTGCTCCCAAAATGTCAGACAGGCTGTTGAGTACCTGTTTTCCACGGCTTTTTCAAATTAAAAATGCAAGTCTGGTGCATTCATTTGATGGCACATGTCTAGAAATTAAAATATTGATGTTTCAAAATATGATACATTTATTTAATTTTTCCATAACACCACACCAACTGAACTTAGAATTGTTTTATTTCTTTATTTATGTATTTATTTTAAATATGTTTCAACGAAATCATTATTTAAGTCAGTTCTGTGGGCAGATCTATGAGACTATTAAAATCTGCCTGTGCAGAAGAGCAGTGAGAACTGATGGCTCTGGAGAATTTGCACACAAGGAACATCCCGGCTCGGCACAGTATGCAGCGAGGAGCGATTCGACACATGACATCCCACACCACAAGAGAGACACAATTAACTCCTCTATTGTGGGCTTTGCAATTACAGGAGAAGCATTCTGTTTTCCTAACAGGCACTGCAGCTTCTCCAATACATGTCACACTTCTCTATGACACAGAGCCAATCGTTGGTTTTACACAATTAGTACATTTGAAAATCAAAACAGAAAAGCAGACTTTTAAAGAGTGGGACAACTCACCTGTTTGCAACACTTTGCAGACTTTAATCGTTGGTGCAGGGCCAATAGAACTCCTTGGATGTAAATCTTTGCTCCTGAGAGGCTGAAACCTTCTCTCTTACAGACCCAAACAGGTCCACACAAAGGTGTGATGACATTTTGCAGGCATCTGTCAAGAGGAGCTATGCAAAGAAAAGAAGAAAAAGAAAAAAAAAAACAAACAACTAAAACAAAATGCATTCTTTTGACCCAGCTGAAATATACAGCCTCTAACACAGCCTCAGCATCAGAACTAACTCTTAATATCTATTATTTGTACCTGACCTGGGTTAAGTCTTGGAAAAGCAACTCCTGCATTTCTAGTGGCCACCATGAAGGAGGTATTTATATGGAGACACCCCCCATGAAAGACTCATAAGCATCGTGAGCACACCTGAATAGTTCTGAAGTGTGCCTAACTAGCTGCACGGCGTGTCATGGTGTGCACTGATTGCCTTATCTTCTCATTTATCACAGATGAGTTGGAACCAACCTTGCTGAAACCCACTTGCATTGTCCTGATAAAATTGCAAGATCCATGTTGCCTCTGTATGCAGTTTCCTGTTGCGGGGCTGACATACACCTACAATATTACAAATGGTAACATTCATAAAATAGAATCAACACTCTCATAAGCTGTGGTACTAATGCAACCTTCTCATTGCTGCCACCTAAAAAAGCAACTTGTAACAAATAAAACTGCTCAGCGTAGCTGGTTAATAATGAGAAAGGTCAAATGAAAAGATAAATAAAATTGATTCATGGCAATGCTCTCAACAAGATCTTTTCCTTGCTGTTCTTAGATTTCAAATCATTGCAAAGGTTTGAAGAATTCTCTCAAAGGGACCTAATGCAAATATGTGAGATAAATAAGGAATTATTATTTTGGCTTCAGGCATTACTAAGTTGCATGTGCTCTGCAGATATTAGATATTTCTGTGTAATAGATGTGGGCCTTCCTTACACAACAAAATAAAATAACATTCAGTAACATTTCAGGTTTTTACAGGAGGAGAGGGGAAGGGAAGGGAAGGGAAGGGAAGGGAAGGGAAGGGAAGGGAAGGGAAGGGAAGGGAAGGGAAGGGAAGGGAAGGGAAGGGAAGGGAAGGGAAGGGAAGGGAAGGGAAGGGAAGGGAAGGGAAGGGAAGGGAAGGGAAGGGAAGGGAAGGGAAGGGAAGGGAAGGGAAGGGAAGGGAAGGGAAGGGAAGGGAAGGGAAGGGAAGGGAAGGGAAGGGAAGGGAAGGGAAGGGAAGGGAACCAGCAAAATCTCATTTTATTAGCAATATGAAATAAAATGAAATTAAATACATCTGTATGAAGCACATCTGTGAACAATGCAAACAAAATTATATACATAATTTCCCCATCTATTCCATCTGTGGTCATAAAGATTCACGTTAGCTATACAGGTATAAATGATGGATTTCCTGGGTATGTAAAGACTGGCAAAGAACTGCAGATTTTATCAGAGGAAATACAAGAGGCAGGTGAATTACACTTTCTGTATTTTATTAGAATAGGAGGCGTGTTCCATTTGGATATGGCAAATATTAAGCCTCAATAGCTGTTCGCTCAGCTGTGAGAACAGAGTCTGAACCAAGACCTCAGTTAAGAAACTTTCATATGCAAGCTCTTTAACAACTGGAGACTTTTGGACAGGCAAAGAAGGAGCATCTCGTATGGTTAAATCTATCTTCAAGGATAAAGAAATAGGTAATCATGCAACAGACTGTACTGTGCCTCTGCTAAAGTCAGTGTATTTTATGAATTATTTAAGCACATGGTTAAGTGAAACTGTGTTTATCTTTGTGAAAGGCATTACTTTTTTTAAAATCATGCTAAAGTCCAGGTCTTCTGACTTCCACAATGTCATGATAAAATTTTATCATCTAGTCAGTAACTCTATGTATTCTCACATAAACACTCCTGAGAGCTTCCTGAGTACACTTCTCTTTTATTTAAAGGGAGACCAGACTTCACAAAATAAGACTGATGAGGATTCACTGAACAAGTTAAATTGCATATTAACCTACTCTTATGATTATTCTAAAGAGTAATACTGCAAGGCTTTTTGAAAGTATGTCATCAAAGCAAAGACCCCAAGCCAGAACACATACATCAGACCATTTGCTGTTAAAACCTGATTTCTCAGGATATGGCCATGCAATTGAACATGAGCAAAAATTACCTCAAGTTGACAATAAGTGAATTAATAGTTTTCCAGACTATTCTAACAATGCACTTAATTTTTATCATGGGAGTCAGACATTAAATTAAGAAGATAAGGTGAGATAATGAATGAGATCTGACCAGGAACAGTGGTAGGGATGAATTTACTTCAGTGAGCAGCATCAGAATTAAATCTATGTTTCATGTTATGTGATATTATGCGATGAAGAGTGGTTATAGTCTTGCTTAGTTCAAACAAAATAAAAGGATGAAAATCTCATCCCAGGGAAGTCTCTGGAAAGTTTACAAATAGTTGAAGTGAATATGGTTTTTATTCAGTGCTTTTTAACTTAGTTACCCTAGGAAAAACATTACAGAAATGAAGATCAAGACAAGTAGTGCTGATTTTCTATGATTTTCTATGTGTAAGTAGACTGAAACATAGCTGTGAGAAAATGTTTGTATACTGGCACTTAATGTTACACTTGAAACAATAATTATAATACTTAAAATAATTTAGTTTTACCACAGTTTTTTTTTACCACAAATAATTTTAACATCGGTACAATGCAGCAGTGTTTATCCACCTTCCCTGAAGGTAGTGACCTTCAGGACCAGAGAGGGATAGTTCTAAGATCTGCTGGGGTAGCTTGGAATTTAAAGATTCAAAGTGTCACCAGTTTCAGACACACCTAACACCCAAACTACTCAGCAACACTGAGTATCAGACCCAACTAATATTCTATAAGCTATAACCATTTCCATAAACATCGGCTGACTTTATCCATAGTGGTATTTACTTCATTCCACACTCAATTTTATTTTTTCCAGATTTATAGTCTCAAAGAGCTTGCACTCTTTCTTCTTTTTTCCCCCTACTTTTGACCTCCTTTATAAAAATCCAGATATCAATGGTATTAAGTTATTAAGCATTCACTAAAGTACAAAAGTGTGTGCCTAGAAAGTTGAAGGAATGAATGTAGAACACCAGAGCAGTAACTTCAGAAGAATATATTTTCACTCAAATATTCCATAACTTTATTCATTGTGCTGATTCCAGAAGACACCGTTAGCACTCTAGATAAAAAATGAATTGCTCAAAAATTATCCCTAGTTTAGGAAAATATATGTTGTTCTTATTTGGAACTGACGTAGGCACACATGAATAGTTTCCAATGAACAGCTACCTACTTGCAGACTTCCATACATCTTGGTGATTTACCTAAAACAAAGAAGGTATTAGGCTGAACTAACACCTTTTAAAAACTGAGGGAGTATCAGTAATGACTTCACAAAATATCTCCCAACTCCACAGGAGGCTTTGATACTGTGGTTTTACACAAAGCACAGTCTACAAAGCAAGGTGAAAAGAACATATAGACAAAATTTCCAAAAGATTTGCAAATGTATTGTGAAGTGTTCTGCAGTCCATTCACCATTACAGCTGATCAAACATTACAAACCCTGAGCTATGAGGCAGGACTAGAAAGGTCAATAACAGTGTTGACCATAACAAAAGAAGGTAGAAGGTGACCCTTGGAGGAAAGTGCATGGGCTAACTTTCAGGAACAACTCACCATGATGTATGTCGTTCAGGAGGTTAGAGAGCAAAGCAAGGTAGTCTCAAGTTATGGAAAACACTTTAAATTATAGACAAAATCCCTTTTCTTTATAACTTGTATGCAGAATTTAAAATAGTGCATTAGAACCAAACTGAGTTTTTTCTCTTTTAATGAGTAATTCTTCCCATTGCAGCAATCTCATCTGCTAGAGAGTCAGCAATGGATAAAAAGAGAGTACACAAGGATCTTTGCTCCTCAGCTAAGTTGAACAGAGTAAATACACCTTTATTGTTTTTATTCTCCCCCTTATTGATTTTTTTACTTCAAATCACATGACAAACATCGAATTTCCTTGAAGAAAATAATTGTTTTACAGTGTAATTTTACACTCCTCTGAAGAAAAGAGATGTGAAATTTTCCCTAAAACAAAACCAAGAGATTTTAAATTGATGGAGAAAATGACATGATGTCACTGTGGCAAACGGAAGAGAAAAATCTGCTTTTTTTTTTACTCTGTCTTGTCTTTAAACTTGCTTAAAATATTAAGAGTGCAATGTTGATCAAATTGAGTGACAGAAAGCATGAAACCCAAAGCCCAGTAGGGTATCCACAAAAAGTAAGCAATATGTTTGTAAAGCAGTGGGAAAATCACCCTCTGGCAATTTGCAATCATCACAAGAGGACTGCAAAAAACAAAAAAACAAACCCCTCAAAGTTCAGTTTGTTAACTCTCTTCTTACTTAAACCCATGGTATTATTGGAGCACAGACATCATCTTTTATGATATTATTTATTATAATCATTATTTATTATATTATCCTGAGTTCTTCTCTCCATCAATTTCTCTTAGCAAATAAGGTACCAAATAACAAAAGTTTGTTGGTTTTGTTTCTTTTTTTAAGTAAATAACAGTATCAGAACAAGAGAAAATAAATCATCAACACTTTTTTACATTAGGGGATACAAAGATCTTTCAATATGACCAAAATATTAGAAATTCTTTTTATACTTTCTAGTGACAAGGCTTTTTCCTGAAGGTACTTTTGATATGCCCTGTACACTGTATATATATCTATATTTATATCTACATGTATCACTGAGGGCATAAGATTGAGTTAGTGCTCACAGTGCTTCACGTTTCGAATTTTTAGCAACCATGATGCAGTTCCTTGTCCAGGGCAACTGACATATACTGTCCAAAACTGTGATTTGCATAGGGAAACTGAATGATGGAGAACATGCATTTTCCTCTGTTGCTTAAATTACATCAGGGTGTTTTTACTCAAACAAAAACTAATCCAACAGCTGCTGTGTACTTTTGTTTACATGCTGTATGTCAAATCCTATTGTCCCCAAGGTACTTATGAGAGATGCTTTAGCAGTCATTTTCTTAAATACTGATGCCTATCCGAATTTGGATTTTTCCACCATTGAACAGAATGACAAATACATGATTGCTGTACTTAAAGCAATCTTTCACAGCTGCTTTGCTTTTCCCGTGATCCCATTAAAATGACGGCATATGCCTGTGGGGTCCACAGTGTTACAATTCTATGGAACAAGATGCTGATAGTACACTACAAATTCATACAACACAACTTGGCTTTTTTGTGGGAACCACTCCTTCAGTCATCCTCCCATTTGTTTTTAACCTGAGCAAAATCTAATTTAAAACCCTGTCCATCGCTGTGCCCTTTACTGAACACCTGGTTGTGTTAATTGTTTAGAAGTGCAGACTCTCACCCTCAGTGGTTAGTAGGCATGAAAACCTGTGAAGGCTCCTCAGTTCCTAAAATGAGCATGAGTCATGTCTTTCTTGAACTGAACGAAGTAGCTGTGCATTAAATATGCTGGCACATCTTCTGCTTGAGCAAGTGGACCGAAATGGTGTGAATTGTTAATGCCTTGCTGCTTTGGTTCACGGCTTGTGATTGATCATTTGTAACTATATCTACTCCTTGTTCCATGAAATCAAGTATGGAGTAATGGGTTCATCAGATTTTTGGGTTAAATTGAGAGTGAAGAGGTACTGTGTGTGGAAATAAGAGTTGCCATGTTCGGGGCTGGCCTTGTAACAGCATGGAATCTAAAGGCGATATTCAAAACCACTTCACTCATCATACGCTTACTGATTCTGAATAGGGTCCATTTGCAGGGGACATTTGGTAGTTTTCCAATACACTTTATGCCTCTTTCTTCACTTCTACCATCCTGCACATCTCTTTTTTTTTTTTTTTTTTTTTTTTTTTTTTTGTAAGCTAGAATAGCTCATAACAGGTCAGAATAGAAAATTAATAGATTTAAGTAACTTTCTATGTAAAAGTTAAAATCGGCTTGGACTGAAATGACTGTCCTGCTAATTAATAATGATACCTAAATATTAAGTCATTTGCAGGATTCAGGCTAAAAGAACTCAGCAAAGTTTTACTTGGTAGGGAGAATTACAATCTCATATTTCATAGAAACTCATTTTTCCAGGCAGAAAAAGAGAGCTACACAGCCTTAATTTTACTCCTCAATCCTTTCATGTGCAGGAATGACACACATTTCCAGACATTACAACACAGCTTGTGACTTTGCAAACAGCAGTGTGCGGGACCACAGCAAATCCAAGCCAACTGCAACCAGAAGTGACAACTTGTGATGGCCTGCAGGAGAGTAATCATATGCAGTATCTCCACAGAACAAGAAAGGTAATGTATGTCAAACTTGCTGCGATGCTCACACTGCTCTGTTTGTGCAACAGAAGCCTCCCTAGACCCACTGTGCTGTGTCAGCTCCTCTAGGTAAATTCCACCAGTTCAGAATAAAACACAACAAAGTGTTTCCCTGCTTTAAAACAATCCATAGAAGTGATTTAGCTTCATGTGAATGTCCAGCTTGGAATGAATGAATCACTCTGCTCACATGAAACTTACATCTAGGCTTTCTGTCTCCTCTTGTACTGAAGTTCAGAGACAAAACTGAAATCTGTACAAATTTAAGGCCAAAAGAAGTAACAATGGCCTACTTTTGCTCCTCATTTAGGAGTAAAGAGAGAAATGGAAGGGAATTAAATGAAAGTGCAGTGGAGAGGAGTGCACTGCATGTATACATCTGTATATATTTGTGACAATTGCAACTTTATAAAGACAGAGAGATACAGAAGTTTAGTTTCGTTTCATCCAATGTATACAAGATTTTTCATCTTTCTTCTTTGTTTAATATTTATCTTGATGAATGTAAGCACAGCACAAGTCTACAGCAATCTAGTCCATGCACAAGTTTTGTCATGAAGAGTCTTGGGGCGGCTTCCACCCATGAAACATTGGAAAAGCAGAGGAAGCCATCACAAATGGAAAAGTTGCATTTTTCAAACTCATTTTGAAAACATCCTATCTTTTCCCCTCTTTTCTCTTTCTGCCTTTATGCTAGTACCTTTCAGCAGTCAAGTTTCTATATCTAAGTATTAAATCAGGCTCTTTTTTTAACTATTTGGACTTAGGATGACGTTGTTGGCTCATGATTTTTATTGGGAAGCTTTGCCACACTTATGCGAGGAGCTGTGCCACAATTGGAAGATGTTTAGCAAGTCTATAAAGTCTTTTATAAAAACTAATAATTTTCCTGGGAATTTCCTTTTTTGAATGCTGACCAACCTCCAGATGCTCATCTCTTATTTTCAAAACATTCAGCACTGAATCATTTACAGAAATCTGTACAGATGCAATTGCAGCAGCCAGACAGTGAAAGGCCAAGACAGCTTTCTCAGCAACAGTATGTTTAGAATTCTTGAAAACAGGTCATTCTGACACCTTACTGCTGCTCACCTGGGGACTTCACAGCATCACAGAATGGCTGAGGTTGGAAGGGTTTTCTAGAGGTTTTTCTAGTCCTGATCCCTGCTCCAAGAAGGTCAAGCAAGAGCACTTTGGCCAGGGTTTTGTCCAGTGTATTTTGAATGTCTCTAAGCATGAAACTCCAAAACACCTTTGGACAAACTCTTCAGTGTTTGAGCAACTCACAGTAAACTTTTTTGTCTTATGCTGAAGCAGAATTTTCCACACTTCAGCTTTTGTCCACTGCTTCTTATCCACTCATTGAATTCTGCTGGGAAAAATCAGAATCCATGTTCTTTACACCCTGCCACCCCAGACTGTACTTGTGGATTCGGTTATACCTATCCAGCTGCAGGACTTGGCATTTCCCTTCATTGAACTTTATGGGATTCCTGTCTGCCTATTTATGCATTCTCCCTCCAGCATTTATTCTAATATGCAAAAGCTCTTTAAGACTTATAAGAAAAGAAACAATACATATTGCCTAGTTCAATACATGTTTAACTTAAGTAGAAGGTACTGGAGAAAGGTCCTGGAGAAAATTAATCTTCATGACTTCAACCTCATGCATATGAATTTCATTCAGGCAAAAGACTCACTCCCAGTGATCTACAGTTTAAAAAAAACTTACCTATGAAGGGATATATTCAGATTTCAAAGCAAACAACTCCAGATACTCTTCAAAAAAATTACTAAAATGCAGAGGCGGTGTTTTCTGTTCAACCAGATACACATACTGCCAGAGAAGAGAAAGAGCTAAGCTTGATGTCATGACATTTTTTTGTATTGTAATTTACTGAGTCAAGGAAAGGTGCACTATAATGGAACTTAATGCAGTTTCAGTGCTCTGTTGGTTACAACCCATGGTGTCAGCAGCCACATACTTGCCAGATTAATTCAAACATTTTTTTTTTATTTTTCCTCTTCAAAATGTGTTTTCTACACTAAGCAGTATAAGGTAGGTACATCCAGGGTGTCAAACAAATTCAATAGATT
Organism: Aphelocoma coerulescens; assembly: GCF_041296385.1. Lineage (NCBI taxonomy): Eukaryota > Metazoa > Chordata > Aves > Passeriformes > Corvidae > Aphelocoma > Aphelocoma coerulescens. Next base: position 10,384,854 of record NC_091019.1, read on the forward strand.
TTGTTGTGCTTTCCAATGGAGAAATTCTCAGGTGGGTAGAGCTGAGGGTGGAGCATTTAGTTTTATTAAAGTAATGAATTTTAATGTAAAATGTATAGTTTTTCTGTTATTATATGTAATATAAATAATAATACAACATATCAGTAGGCATTTACTATAATAATAGAGCTATTATGTATATAATATATACACTGAAAGTGCCATTGAAGAGAGAAATATTTTCATCACATGCTGTAGGGAGGCACTGAATACATATCACCCCACATATCGGTGAGGGTTTTTTTCAACAATACTGACAGGGTATAAGTTAAGTTTCTCCTCAGACATTTTGGGGAAATATTTAGCTGAGGATGTCATGCTCTTATTATAAAAACTTTCATGAGCATTCCCTATGTTTCTTTTAATAACCAAGAATATATTTATTTAATATCTTTGATCTGAAAGTAGCTGTAAACTTTGAAATAGCAAAAAATTGCTCATAATGAAGACAGCCAGCTCTCTTCCTGAAACATGGACAGGGAATGTTCTCTGGCTTGTGAGGAGAGTCAAAAAGCCTTGGAAAACTCTACTCATAGCTGAGCTGAAATCTGCTTTTCTTCTCTGAAAGTGGTTAAGACTAGAAGCGAAAAAAAGCAGACTACTCACATAGACATTTATTGAGGTACAAAACCTAAAGAATATAAGACTCCTTTTAACAACTAACAAATGCTACAACTTCCACATATATTTCTCCCATGATAGGAGGATTATTTACAGACACAAAGTCTGAAAGTCTTGAATTTATTTATTTTAAATCTTGTACTAAAAATCTTTGGTGTCAAAACCAGAGATATTCATGAATAAGGGAAAAAACAGTCATGGGGATATATTTTTAAATGCCTAAGTTCATAGTACAAGGATACAGGTATTTGCTAAAAACAGCCATTAAGAAAAACTCAGAGAAATAATTCTTAGCCTTCTTAAACAGAGTTGGAATGATGTCTCACTTATAGACCATATACAAGGGTAGAAGAGATAAACTCTGTGCATGTTAGTCCATTGAAACTTTTAGAAAAAGCTTTCATACAAAAGCAGTACCTAAACAAGACAATCAATCACTGAAAATGGATTAAAACTATGCAAATATTAAAATGCTAGAATAACACAGAAGAAATAGAATTCATTCATGAATTTATTTACTGACTATTTGACATTTTTAGTTCAATTTAAGGGCACCAACCCACACAAATTATTGAAAAAAGGAATCTGGATTCACTTTTCAGTCTAAGTCCTCAATGTAGTAAACAGAATACCTGTCCTACAAATTCTGCTTTACCACTTACATTATTGCCAATTTTTGTCTCCACATACCTTGTATTAGAATCTCACTGGATACGTAAGATTCATCCTCAGTGTGCAATCATCTGAAAACTTTAAAAAGAGAAAGGTGTCACTGAAAATAATTAAAACCTAGTTCTTTAACAAATACCTTAAGAAAATCCAAAAAGCCCTACAAATATGCTATAAACAGCTCAAAGAAAGCATTTAGCACTTAGAGAACAAATGCCTTGGCAAAGCAATCTACACTCCACACAAAATGCAGGAATGCAGAATGCACAGCTGTCAATCATTTGATTTCCAGCAAGGACTCTACACATTTCCAAGTTCAGCATTCTATATATGCAAACTTAATAGAAATGAAAGAAATTGCATATTCTGAGTCATCTTTGGGGTGGGGGGGTGTGAAGGTAACCGCATGTGTAGCTAAATTTTTTGTGTCTTTTACCAAATGAAATAATATGAACTAAAAAAGAAAAATTTAAATGCTTGTGAAAAAATTAATCTAAATCTCAGATGCTGTACACATGCATGCAGTAGAAGGATCTTCTTCGAAGACTTTATAAATACGACATAGAAATAAAACTGCTATCAAATCTAATTGTGTAGCCACACAAAAAGATGATTATGTCGTGCAAAATTTTTTTATGTGTAGTCATTGACCATAGATGATCACGATAGAAAACCAGTATAATGCAGCAAGGTCTTAGAAGTTACTCTGGTGAAGTGACTTCAGCAAGAGACTCCTTAACAGTGGGAAGTGTGTGGCCTACACTTGAATTACACTGGGTTCTGCACAGAGATGGGGGTTTGGTTTTCTCTACTATTATTATTCTGGCAGTATATTTTGACCAGAGAATGAATGCTTTGAATAAAATTATATGCTACACTTTTGGGAGGTCACAGTTGCTTAAATTAGCTTCTGATTCCCATTAAACATCCAAATGCATTGATTCTTATTAGTTTAAATTTTTAATCCTAATGGCTTTTAATAAAAAGTTATTTTTAATTTTTAACTCTGCCAGCAAAGATAGAAACTCACTTTCAGAAAACTTAAGAATAACACAGCCTCAAATTAATAATGTTTTGGCCCATTGTATGCCATCACAACAGGGAACACCACAAGCCATTTCTTGTGCCCACAGTCAAATCCTAAATTATGTTTATTTTCCATGCCCACATGGTTCTGATTTTTCCTACTCATGCATTACAGCTATAGTTTTAGAGAGAATCCTCCCACTGTTGTGATTTTATGCTGAACCAGGTTTTAAGATTGAACACCATAAAGTCATATAGCTCAGTCAATTTAAAACTTGTATTTCTTGATAGCATTCTTTTAAATACTATTTGCTTGCTACACTTACTTCAAAAGAATTGATTATTGAATATTTGGCTTACCTCCCTCCAGCTTGTACAGAAATTATAATACTTGAGCATATATACAATAGATGTTTTATATTGTGCAATACTATTCAGCCAATGCAAAATTATCAAGGAGGTGAATCATCACTATAGGAGTTGCATGATTAAAGCAGAAACTGTCACTGAAGTGATGCTGCTGAAATTACCTGTCATTCTTTGAAAGAAAGTCTAAGAAAGATAGTGTACAAGTTACTTTTTGATGACAGAAATGGCAATACTTTGACCAGGAGAAATTCATTGTTCATGGAGCTGTTGAAAAGAAGAGGCAAGAGGAAAATACTAATGACGTTATTCAGCCATCATTCCTGTTTCAGGTCAGGCAGGGGAACATCCTAGGCTGTATTTTTCAAGGTGCTCATAGAGAACACAGAGAAGAAAAGTTGTACAAATCTTGTAAATTTTAAAAGGAATGAGTCCCATTTTTATAATCCCACATTCTGCTCAATAAGACACGTTCAATTGTGAAAAATGCATCTCCTGCCTCAGTAGAATACCCATTCCACAACTGGCACTGCACACCAAACTTAGGAGAGTGCTGCCTGTCCTAAGAGATCAAATTTAAAATAAGACAAATAGAATACACCATCAAAAATCTTTTGTGGGGTTCTTTTCTTTCTTTTTTTGTTTTTCAATTTTAACTGTGGTTACAGTATCTTCAATGCTGTTCTAACACTCACAATCATGGAATTCTTTTGAAAGTGCTGCATACCACCTAAGCTAGCTAATATTTCATATATTACCCTCCATTTGCCCATTTCTGCTCATATTTGCCGTATTTAGGCTCAAATGCCATGTTTCTGACCCAGCTTTAACTCAGAATCCCTTTGTTTGCAAGAGAAAATAGAATATAGGAAAACATGCAAATATATTACAGTGTCTTACAATGGGGTCAAGGTACTTCAGCAGTTGCAGTTTCCAATCCTTTACAACTAAAGGTTCCTTACTTTTGTAGGCATTTGCCCAACTGAAAATGACTATCTAAAATAGATTTGGGAGAATCAGGTTCAAGTTTAAACTGAACAGTATTTTAGACATTTTCTGGACTTTGGTGGGACAGAAAAAGTGTTTCATACACTTATTTTTAAATATAAAACTAATAAGAAAAAAATCAGTATATATCTTGTCTCTTCTTTCAAATTTTGTAAACATACTTAACATTCTGTCCAGTTTTAATTGCATAGGGATAGGCATTTTCAGCATGAAAATTCCTTCAATTAATTCTGAATCCTATTTGCCCTAGGTCAGTATACTGATTGCTGTATGGCAGATGTGGAGTTGTTACATTAGAAGCCTGTACAGTGACTAAGTGGAGATGGGAAGAAAACTGTGACGGTTGTACAGCCTGGTTAATCTGCTTTTTTGAGAACTGAAACAGAGAGAGCAATTGTTCAGTGTGTCTTTTTTCCCATTCCTTCAGTGATACAGACCTACCATAAGGGAAGTGAGAAAGTTACCGCTTTTGTCAGGGTTTCAGAACACAGAGAATCAAACATCCTTCAGTTGCAGTTCAGACTTCCCTGCCAAGCTACCACCAGATTTGGTGGATTCACACACCTCTGCACAGCTGGCCCACTTTTTCATGGCTAGGAAAAAGTCTGAAAAGAAGTATCTACTGATGACAGAGAAACAAACACACTTCACACAGCAGTAACAATCTGCTGAGCATTGGCTTATTAAACATTGAAAACCCCCACATTTTAATTGTTTCTTTCAAATCATGCTAAGTCAATGTCACAGCCAAGGGAAGGAATAATGTCTCAAATAAAAAATAGTATTTGTATTCAAGGGAAAAGAAAATGCTCTGCTTCTGAGATATTAGTGATTTGACTGCACCACTGGTGTTGCCCCAGATTAGGGCAGTATGCTAGGAAATTATCAATATATGCACCTTATGTACCATATGCTGCCTTTATTGTCCCACTTCTCTTTAGACATCCCCTTCAAGACAGGATATTGGACTATGTGAAAGTCCAGTCTGATACAGTATTGTGATTTTTATGGCAATTTGGCCTTGTTTTTAATTTACCAGCAAGAAATAGTTTTTAAATCACTTGACTGGATGAAATGCCATTTTGAAAATTTAAAAATATTTTTATTTTATACTTACTGTTGCACTAATATCCAGGACACCGGTTTGCAGTTTGTTTTAAATGTGCTGACTTTTTGTTGTTTTGTTTGTTTAACCCCAGCCAGCAACCCAGCCCCAGGCAGCAGAACAGGGGAGAAAATGGAAAGGGTTGAAGCCAGAAGATTCGTGGGTTGAGATAAGGAAAGTTCAATAGGAAAAGCAAAAGCCACACACACAAACAAAACAAGGAATGAATTCACTACTACCCAAGGGCAGGCAGGAGTTCAGCTTTCTCCAGGAGAGCAGGGCCCCCTCACAGGTAATGGTGACTTGAAAGGACAAACACCATCACTCCAAACGTGCCCCTCCTTCTTCCCCCACTTCATACACTGAGCATGATGTCCCATGGTCTGGAATATCCCTTTGGTCAGTTGGGGTCACCTTTAGCTGTGTCTCCTCCCACCCTCCCAGGCACCCCCAACTCCCTCACCAGCATGGCTTTTCAAAAAGCAGAGAAGGCTTTGGCTCTGTGCTAGCCCTGCTCAGCAATAGCAGAAACACCTCTGTGTTATCAACCCTGTGTTCAGCACAAATCCAAACACAGCCCCAAACCAGCCACTGCAAAGAAAATTAACTACCCCAGCTGAAACCAGCACACCTTGAATTGCCTGTAAACATACACCTTTGCCCTCCGTTCTCCTTCCTCTCACAAAGCAGTACATACATGCTAGAATTTCCCCAGCAGTTTTTGTCTTGCAGACTCTTCCACTCCCTTGCAGCCTCTTTTCTTGTGCTACGTGCAGTAAATCAGTCTCCAGAAACTATTCCAGAACTAAAATTGATGACTGCAGCTGGTTTATTTTTGGCATAGATCATCTTCCCTATGTGGTTCACTGAATGATGGAGCAGAATCCTTGCACTGGCCAGGGAGCTGCAAAGTCCTACAATGACAGGGCACAAGTGGTGGAGGCTTCTTTTAGCAACAGCACTTGAATACACTGACTTGAAATACACTCAAAACTATGGCCTCAGTCACTTTTGCCCCGTTACTGTTGGACATCCACAGCTCCCTGGCCAGTCAGATTTTACAGGCAGCCCACACATCTAAAAGGAATCATAGATATCAGTTTAATAATTAATGCTCTAGGTCAACATATCCCCATGGAAAAAAACCCAAAGATTGATTGGTACTTTTTTTCTGTGATGTTCAGAAATTATTGCTGAACTTTTTTTCTCCAATGTACAGACAAGCTTGGTCTGTGTGTTTTGAGTATCCTCATCATATTGAAAGAATTGTGAATGTTCTAGTTAGACAAGAGGTTCTAAGAACATTTGCTGCTGAACAGTTATTATTCACATTTGAATGCAATACCATGATATCTATTAGCACCGGTATTGATGGCAATACAATTAATTTTATTTTACAAAATATGGGGTGATATCTATGAAAGGCAAGATAAGGAAACTGACAGACATATGACTTTCCATTAACTGTGCCAGATGTAGTTATATAGCTCTCCTGGGTATTATTTTAGTGGGTGAAAACTGTAGTGAATAGATAGAATAGTTCATTTGGAAGGGACCTACAATGATTGTATTGTCCTACAGTCTTAAAAAAACCCCAAATCTGGATTACATAATTCAGGGGGGGCTGAATGCTAATATTCCAGGCATACAAAATTCCTTCCATTCAGTGGAAATCTTTGCAAAGGATTCATTGTTGTTAATCAACTCTAGGTTTGAAAAGCACTTAAAATTTATTTTTAAAAACTTGTTTCAAATATATCACAGAGTAATAATAGACGAGGTAGTATAAAGCATATATGCCATACTTGTTTTGGGACAAATTTATTGGTCCTTTTAGACTTACCTGAAAACAAAGACAGCATGTAAATATTTCTAAAACATACTGAAGTGCCTAGAAAGTGTTAAAATGCTTTATAAGGGAAAAAAGATTCTTGTATATAGAAGAACTTCAGAATATGTTGTCATGCGGTTATAGTGTCATCTTTTAAGACCAACATTTTAACTAATGACTATTTATAATATCCAACCAAATCAAAATTGACTATATTTGCAACCACATATAACACATGTAGCTGTCACCTCAGGTAATCTTAGAAATTATCTTCCTTGGACATAAATCCTCAGATTACATGCTGTTGGTTAGCACACAGAGAAGCAGGAGAAGAAATAAGCATCATCAGTAGCACGGTGGCTACTAGGCAAAGACAAGCAGGTTAAATAACTAGAGATTTCAGAAGAGAGGAGTAGGGAAGTGAAATTCCCCTTTGATAACCTGAACATACATATAATCCTTGCTTTATAGAATTCCAAGGCTTTATAATTTAAGGGATTTTTTTCTTGCTTTCTTGAATAATAACCTATAACTGTACAAAAGGAATACAACTGCAGTGGCAATGAATGTACTGTGGAGATGCATTGATTCAAACATGCTAATAAGCAAAGGTTACATTTTCAATTTGATTTTGTGAAGCAGTAGTCTCATAGTTATCGTGTCCTGTACAGTTCTTAAATACTAAAATTCTAACAGAGGTGTTCTCAGTAATTTTCTACATGCAGATGACAATGACAGGTTTGTTTTTTCTTTTGCTTGACACCACTATGAAGAACCAGGCCATTCACTGTCCAAGATACTTTCTTCATCAATGACAGATGGTCTCAAAGGAAAAAGAAAAAAAAAAAGTAAAGTGAATATTTGGCTTTGAAATTGAAAACAGACAAATAATGCTCCCCTTTCTCTACTACCTTAAAAATACACACTGGCCTGTCTCCACTTAGATGCTGGTATTCTCTGAAATACTACCTCCAGCTTCCTACTAACCGTGACATAAGCTGTAGCAAGCTGTCTGCAGTGATAGCCTGCATAAATCATCGTTCCTGAAGGGAACAGATGTTCAGGGTATGAAAGAGTAATACCACAATTTAGTCATAATTAAAATTCACCTTAGCATGCCTCTATCAGTGAGCAGAGAGGAACATTTCACTTCTCACCTACAAAAATGAAATGCCTCTCATTTCCTCTGCTTCAGAAAAATTAAGTCTGAACCTTTTGTACATTGTTTGAGTTCCACATCTTACACCGCATCATATAAATGACATTTTTATTTCACTTCAACGCTGTTTTCTTCTCTTTCCAAACACTAGAAAATGACCTCTAAATGGTGTACTGCCTCTGCACAAAATGCACTTAAAATTAAACCTTCAAAGGAGATTGTTGCATATTGCATACAGAAACACAGTCTGTATCCAGCTACAGATCAAAACTGTGCCAAAAACATAATCATTAGATTGATAACAATTCAGTCTGAGCTGGATATATTTAAAAACTTAGGGGCTGAAGGTCTTATTCAGTAATCTAAGATCACTAAAATCAGTGGGAGTTAGAGGATTAACTCGGGAAAAATTTGATCCTTAGCCTTGTAACTGGCCTTAATGTTAATGGAATGTGTCTATACTGATAATTTTGAAAATGAAAGCCTCATACTGCTATTATTGCAGTTGGATTACATTAGATGCATGACAGTTCTTTTGAAAAATTGGTTTCAGTCCACAGGTCTTTATATCACGAGGCTACATTATTATAAAAAATAAAGGATGTGTTGATTATGTTAATAAATGTCTCTCAATCCACTAAAATAAAAATGGCTGAGCCTTTCTTCACAGCACTTTAAAATTCTAAGACAGAAAAAAATTAATCTAACCAGCATTGATATTGGCAATCAATTTGAAAAAACCCACCCCATCATTAAACCATGGTTTAGTTTCCCAATTAAATATTTTTAGTGAGTGTCCCTGTATTAGATCCTCAGTGAATGTAAATCAGGTAACTTAGGTAATTTTATTGCATTCAGCTACAGTAATTTACCTGGAGTGAGAATGTGAATTTATAAATTATTAATCCAGTAAAGGTTTTGTAACCAAACTTACTTCTCAACAGGTAAGGGAATTTCAAATTTACACTTGAAAAATTGTGTTTTGTTTTCTTCCATGGGGATGTACCTAAAGTAGTTCAAGCAAAGACTGCAATTATTAAGTGAGGAACCCAATGCTTCCACTTACTGTACTTTGATTCATATCACAGAGCAGTTTCAAAGCATGAAAACTGATAGCATCTGGATGAAACTAAAGCAATGGATGTTCCCCAAAGCTCTCCCCTAAGTCCAAAGCAGAGATTAGAGATAGCCCAGAGTAATGTCTTTTAAAATGTGTATAGTGTGGACATTAAGTTCCTCTGTACTAACAACTGCTTCCTTCCACACATTTGTTTCTCTGGCACTGGACAACTCAGTAACACAGATGTAGTTCCATTTTTCTGCTCTCTTCTCCAGAGCCCTTCCTGCTCCTTGCAGAATTTATGCATTTTGCCTTATCACCACTTTTTTAAACAGCACAACTGTGCCCTCACAGTTTTCAGGAAGTTATTCTATGGTTGCTCTGAAATCTGGCATGTGCACTTGGTATGGACTTGTTAAAATCTTCTCCTAAAATCTAAACATTCCCATTGCCACCGATTCCAGCAGCAAATGACTTTGCTGCCACCAGCTGTACTGAGTAGTCTGAGGCTCGGAACCACCTTTCACACAGTACATGAAAACTGGAATGCCAGGTAGGATGCAGACGGGTGATGAGCATTAGTTCTTACCACACCTAAACGGAACAATGCTAGATCAGGAAATGCAGGAAGTGGCATTACAATTCCATGTATTTCACAGTCCTTATTATTAAACAATTGGGCAAAGTTTGTTATTATTGATTTCTGACTCATTGAGAAAGCATGCAAGTTTTAGTAAATCCATTTTAGAAGTGGGACTCCTGAGAAATTGATCTCACAGAAGAGCTTGAAATAATCTTCTCTCTACAAGGACATGAATGACAACATGCATAACAACCACTTGGTCGTACATTAAAGTTCCTTCTACTTCATGAACAGCAAGCTTTGAGGACATTTTTGTTTGAGGACATTTTCATAACTCCCATTTGTGTGAAAAGATTAACTGGATTGACTGTGTAAGACACCCTGTCCACTCAGCATATAGGATGGCTTGACTGTTGGCCCTGTCATCAATACAGGTTTCAAGTCATATGAGACTGCAGCAATGAGGATGATTTATTTCAGAATTCACATGAACAACAACATATCTTGGATCACACCTTCCTGTGACTTATCCATGAATTCCACTTCTGACCATAAGAAAATAGTGATCTTGTAATGAAGAGGTAGTTGCAGGACCAATTTAACTAATGGTTGAAAAACTTGTCTACTAACACTGAAAAATCAATCTCAAAATCTCAGCTAAACAACACCAGTGAGTAAAAAGACGGACTGACTGTCATTTGTAAGTTTCTGAATTAGTGTGTTTTCAGAGAAGTTGCAGAAAGTGGCTAAGCCCGGGAAGAGTGGGCTCTAATTTGCATTGACAAATCTAGTCTAAGTCTGTACCATGCTCTAGTTTAGCAGGGTATTCCTTTACATAGTTATTGGATATATATTAAGTGTTATTTGCCTTATAAGCAAGCATTACAAGTTGATTGTCATACAAGAGCAGGAGGATGCTCTCAGTTTAGGTATGCCACACTAAGTAAGTGTGGCTTGCTTTTCCTGAGCAGCGTGGTACTTGGAAAAGAAGTGGGAACTGATTCAGATTATAATGAAAGATGACATAAGGTGAAACTTAGACATCCTTTGGCATTGAATGATAAGAGCCAGTAGATGCCTAAAGGCAAATTTAGGGAGATTACAGCTGCCTAAACCAAAGAATGTGATAAAGAAAAATTCTGCCCATCCTTTAAGGTTATGCTCACAGTACCCCTCCAGGCTGGCTGGAGAACTGCTCTGAAGGTCAAGCTTGTCTGTATTCTAGAGGATAAGCAAGATTCAAGCACAATAGGAATAAGCCCTCCAGGAATCTGCATGGCCAAAAATTTAAGGCATGACTTTTGTTCCCAGCCTTGAATGACAAGATGCCAATGAGGTTGATATGTGCATGGAAGACACTACATGGTAATCAATAAACTTCTGCCACTTCAGAGTGGCACAGACATAAAATCAGGTGTTGAGTGTCTTTGTCTTCCCTTATTTTCAAAAATAAATTACTCTTGCCACCTGAAATTGTCTGCACATTGACACTTCTGTGCATTATGATCCTATCTGGTTTGATAATTGAGCAGCTGCCAGTCTTTTGGGGCTCACAAACCAGGAACTTCCAAAGCAAAATTCCCTCACTGAGATACACTAAATGCAGAGACACTAAATGTAGAGAGAACCAGCGACAGCACTGAGTCCATCACAAAGTAAAACAGGCACCAGCATTTAAATAATAAAATGACCTGAAGAATCATGGTAAAGTCTCATGTATAGAGTGGCCAAGTGTTTATATTTCCTGGATAGAGGGAGGTCAGATAACCTATAACCTTCTCATTCTGACAGTCAGTTCCCTATTTCACAACTCCTAGGACAGTGTTCGCAGTCTCCAGTTTGCAGGCTGCACTGATATCTCTCTCTTGTTGCTACTGGCCTGTATAGCAATGAAAAATTACCAGGGGAAGAAAGAAAAAACAGCCATGGGAATCTGACTTTACAGACCATTGACAATAAAGAATTTATTTGGAACTAGGTAAGGATTTTACAACCCCAGTTGTACACAATATCCAAACAAGGTGTTTAAGCAGAGACATCAAATAAGACTTGATGTCTTTTTGTGACAAGGAAAAGTAACAGAAATATAGCAAAAGTGGACAATGAAAAGTAGAAGATTGCCAAGGTTTGTAGAGAGACAGAATATCCTATCATTAACAACTACAATTTACAAAAAGAGGGAAACTATTTGGCATGTAAGTCCTTCTAGCACTGGTTATTTAGATCATCTACAGGGGCCTACCACCATTACTTCAACACGAGTGGTTTTTATTCATTTTCAGACTTGCCTCTGAAGTTATCCCCATTGGAGGAGATTTGACGAGGTGACCTGCAGAGGCCTTTCTAAGGCAAATTATTCTGTGATTGTCAGTAATCTGCCACTGTGTAGCAGACAGTTGTACAAGCTACTACCAGCTCTAATGTATCTTAATTTGATAACCACAACATTAACACTTAGTGTTTCACACTGCAAATTTACAAACTTTTGTCTAATTTTTATACACATATTCTTAATAAATTTTTAACCCAGAATTTACCACAATTTTCAAAAATTAAATTATATGCTTTGTATTATACTTAATGTTAGATGTTGAAACTATTCAAACAAGATCAGCAACACTAGTCAATAATTTGTTACGGAAAGTGAAGATTAACTGAGCAAACTGACTTTACACTGAGAACTGTGGATAAACAGAATATATCACCTAAATGGAAGCAACCGCTACCCCAACACACAGTAACAGTGTTACTGCTGGTTAAAGCAGCTGTAAAACTCTAATCAGCTCAAGATAGCAGAATTACAGATCAAATTCATATGCCAAGAAATGCCTTCCTCCAGCAAAAGAGTTCTTAGTGACAGGATGACTTAGAGATTCACTGTTAGGAATGAAGAATGGCACTTACAGAATAACAGTGAGAACTCACAGAGCCCTAAAATCCCCATTTGGCATTCCCTAAGTCCCTGTCTGAGGGCTACATGGTTCATGATCTGAGCCGAGGTTTGCATTTCCTGTTACATCGTACTGATTTCAGAATTCAGTTTTCTTATTCTCCGGACAGCTCTATCCCGTTCTTTCACAATTCCTTTATGCTGTCATTGCTTAAACAAGATTTACAGACTTGTAGGAAACTTTCTTCAACAATAAAAAGCAATAAACTAATAGGTTTAAAGGGAATAGCATATGGTATTACAAACACATTGATGTTGTATGCTATATATTACATTATGCCTATGTACTCAGACATATCTTGCTTTAACTTCTTTCTCTTTGCTTACCTTCACAGAAATAAATACCAAACACTACCATGAGCAAACTTCAAAATGTCATGGATCCAAAACTTACTGTCTGGAAAAATATATTTTCATCTCTGAACAAGAAGACATAATTTTCTCAGTTCCCACTTTTTAAGATTTTGAATAATTGAGCAATACATTTTAAAGGGTACAGAACAGAAACAGATACATGAATATGAAACATATCTTATGTAGTAATAAAAGTGTTATTATAATAAATATGAAACTCCCTGATATATAGTTATGAAATAGGAAGAAAGACCCAAGTTTCCTAAAATTTAAACTCTGCTAGTAAGAACGCATAATGCTCCATTCAATTACATTCTCTGTTCAAATTCCAGATGCCTCTCTATTTGGGAAACATATTATGCCCAGGTCACATTCCTGTGTTTAACTAAGTTTACAGTCACTCCCTTTTCTTTACATACTTGAGAGCTTTTTGTTTCTGCATGTTCTGAAGTGTCATCATTTATTGCCACAGGCACAATGGCTATATTTAACTAATAATGACAGCAGTTGTCATTAGATTTTAAACTCACTGAGACTAGGCTGACATATTATTTGAGGTATGTCTTAATACTAAATTTGATTAAAATTACAAACATCCCATCTTCTCTGCCAATCAACATGCTTCATCCCCTCACCCTGACCTTTTCTATGAACTCTTAAGGAAAATAGGTCATGGCATTAGAGTCCACCTAAACTAAAGAAGGCCCCCAGCTTGTGAAGGTGCTTCTATATTCTGTTCACAAAACACAAATAAAGTTTAGGTGCATCAATGAAGGATCGATGTTTTTCATTATTTTTTGTGTGATAGGAATCTGAAATGTAGAATTTACTTTACAAAAATCATGCTATAATTCCTTTCAAAAAATGAAGTTACCTTGGGAAATAATTGAAAATATGCAAATGATTACCAATTAAAACTGCTAATATGTCTAACTGAACAGGGAATCGATACTAAAAACTGTGCAAAACTTGCTATGATTAAACTTGAGCGCTCCAGAAGCAAAGAAAATTGTTTGAAAAAAGAAAAAATTTGGTGTTGGAAGAGTTAAAAAGAAGTAATTAACATTTGTTCATCCAATTTCATATGAATCTTACCTTATTTACACTCAAGTAAACATAAAATTATTTGGGACTTAAACAGGTGTAAATGCCAAACAGAATAAACAAGACAAGCCCTGAAGAGACTGCAGCAAAAATGCAGAATGATAGAAACTTACAGAGACTGGGTGAAATGTTAAAACTCCCTGGCTTTTTGGCTGCCAAGCCCAAGTTCAGTTGATGGGTTGATGGTTTACAATGCAAGTAATTTTCATCCATTTGGCAAAGAGAAGAGGCAGAATGCCTCTTAGTCATCTGTTCTCTGTGTTTATCTTCACCATTCCTCTCCTTTTTTCTCTTGAACTTATGAGCACTGGATTTAGAATGAAAACAGTTGGAAGACTCTTTGTCGTGTTCATGATTTGAATGAATTTCTCCATTTGGCGTGGCTGGTAATTGTTTATGGTTTAGGGTGTTTTTATATCAGGCATCAGAGATGTAATCAAACCTTACTTTAAAGAGATTCTTACTGCAATCTACAGATTAGTAGGGATACAGGTCTTGCTATTTTGGTATTTCTTGAAGAAAGTTTCATTTAAACATTCTGGCTGAGTGCAAACAAAGGGACTAGACAAAGGCCAAGATCTGTGAAAGGTAGGGAAAAACATTCCTATAACTACTGGTTCTTTGTACTCATAAAGTTGTATCAAAAATTACCCTGGACTTGTCTTCTAGGATACTGCTGGGGAGGTGTCAGCACAAGTGCAAGTACTAATTAAATAGAGCTGTACTTTTAATTTAAATTGGTTTGGCTGTACCTTATTGATTCCCTATTCTTTTATTCAACATAGAATTTTAAGCCATATTTGGAAAGTATATTTCCAATCTAGAAAATAGCATTATTCTTTTTTTACAGATTATTATTATTATTACTTTTTTTACTATTATTACAGAATTTTCTTACAGATGTCTTTATCATGATTATATTCCTACAGATGTGGATATAATGAAAATATCCAGAAAGATACCCTGTTAAATCCAGACATCTTACAGCATGACCCTAGTGCAGAAATTCATGAAGGAAGTCAAGTTCTCTCCTTTTAAATTCAGGTGGATTATGGGAAGGCCATCAAAGTGTGCATTCCCTCAAAACAAAGTACTGACCCCTAACTAATTAATACACCTTACTCTTTGCTACCCTAAACCAAAGTATAATATAAAACAGAGCTTTTCAAGAGGGTAAAAGGGTAAGAAATAGGGCATTTTGTTTACACACATATATATATATATATATATATATATATATATATATATATATATGGAATGTAGTAGATGCTATCATTTTATACAAGTTGAAAAAGTGGAAGTTTCATATAAAGGGTTTAGTAATTTCTCTTTAGCAGCACATTGTAATGGGTGTTAGCTGGTTATCTAAAAAATTCCATTTGTATAATTCATCTTATGCTTATGTAATTTTTGACTTACAGCTTTTCAGTGGTAAAAAAGTTCCTAAGGGGATTATTGAAAATATATTCCTTCTGATGATGTTTTTTACCCTGGCCTTAGGTGCTTGTGTGTGCAAATGTACTATCACAAGTTTCCATGTTTACTTCTTAAGGCCTACTGCTTGCTCCCAGAAATCAAACCATCATGGTGGAGAATGTCCTTACCCCAGTAACATCATTGAGCTAAAGCATGTCACAAAGATCTCTCATATTTCATTAATAAACTACCAGTGTTAATGGACAGCACAGTGAAGCCAAAGACCAGGAAGGAAAGTTAAAATCTGACAACACACATTTGCTGTGGTCATTGTGCCATCAATAAGGCCCCATATATATCTGGAAGAGCTTATTTATCAAAATCTGCTGTGGAAGCTCTTGAGGGAACACTGCTGAGCCTGCCAGAGTTCAAGAAGCATTTGGACAATGCTCCCAGGCACATGGTGTGACTCTTGGGTATGGTCCTGTGCAAGGCCAGGAGTTGGACTCCATCATGCTGATGGGTCCCTTCCAACTGAGCATATTCTGTGATTCTGTGACTCTGGGATTCACTGATACGTGCACCTTTGATTCTTATGCCAAAGGAAGTAGTAGAGTTTGCTAAGAGAAAAATCTAAAGAGGAAAAAAGAGGAAAAGACAGGGCATATTAGAGTGGCATCTCTATTACCACTAGATTCCTGTATAAAAAAAAAGACTAAAGATTTCATTGCCATTGAGTGGCTAGAAGGGAGACTTCATTATTGTGAAGGATTCCAAAATAGCTCATAAATTGGCATCTTTCAGATTTCAGAAAGGTCTTCACAACAGAAAAAGGCTGCAAGAATCTGTAATAATAATTTGAATCTAAATTTTCCACAATAAAAGAGTAAAATTAGTTTTCTGAGAGAAACCCTTAAAATGTACTCTAGATGTTGCTGGCATCCTTCAAAAAGAACAGGGTTTTGTTATTCCATCTCACAGGATATGATCGAGCTGTTTTGGAGATGATCAATTCTATTTTGATATATGATGATTCAAAAGAAAACTTCTACATCTTACAACACATTTCTGTTTTAGGTCTTGAGATCGCCAACCTATAACAAGGATAAGCTCCTAACATATGATGATTTAGATATTGCTGCATATTTTATGAGTATTTGTCATGCAAAATCCCAGCATAAATGCACTGAAATAATAACATATAATACAGTCATTGCAGAAAAATTTGTAGCAAAATGTATTAATTTCAAGTTCAAAGAGAAGATTCATTTTTTTCTGAAAAATAAAATGCGGCAACTATAATTTTTATGTGCTGGTGAGAAAAAGCCCTACAGTACTTAGAATGCTGCTTGGAATTTAAACATTTCCAAACTGATCAATGGTTAGAATCCATCATTTCACTGACATACCTTGCAGAAAAGATGTCCTATTTTAAGTGGAGTCACACTCTACAAGAAGAAAGATCAAGGTAAATGGCCAACACAGAAACTGAAAAATTGCTGAATGGCACATGAAGTATTCAAGAAGCCATGAATAGCAATGAATGACATGCACAATTTTTTTTTTTTTGAAGGATAGCTAATTGATTATTTTACTCAGCAAGTTTGCTAAAGTCACTGCAATTAAATTCAATAGAAATAAGACAGTACCAGTTGAAGAAATCGATAAATAATGAAGAAAGCATGAAGCAGTACACTGGAAACACCTGAAATTCAATTGTAATGAGGTGTGGAGGTACAATAAATGCTAGCAGGAGAAACACAAGGTATTAAAAGAATAAATAAAATACCCAAATATTTTGAAATTCGGTAACTCCTAAGTATATGTGTCTGCAAACACTGAATTATGTGTGCTCCCATAAATTTCCAAGGAAGAGTTAATTAAATATGACCATTGACCATCACCAAATGACCTGCAGGAACTACACTCTACAGTGAATCAGCTCTTTGGCACAGTTCTGCACTACAATGGTTCCAAAATTGTCCTCCTAAAATTAGGTTTCAAATGCTTGAAACTTGATACATTTTTGTTTGCTAAACTCCTGTTGGAATGGCACCCTGTCACTGGTATGTCACATGTATTTACTATAAATACTGAATTAAATCAGAAGCAGCAATGACTTTCAATTTTTATCCCAGATCATGCAATTTGTCACCTTATGTTTGAATCCTTCTTCACTTAATCAAAACCTCAAGTTAAATTTTAGTATGTCTAAAAGATGAGAAGATTAATAAATCCCAATAAACCAAGACATCAACATCACTGGCAATTATACTTCATCCAGGTATTGATGTCACTTGAAGCAATGAAAGCACATGCAAGATGATATAGTTCTGACAAACTTTGTGATTTATACAGTACTTGAAATACAAATTTCTGCAAAGGTGTTGATCTTAAAAATACTTATGTTTAACTACACCTGCAAAAAGTCAGTCTGATTTCCATGGCATCACTTGTATATATTTGCAGGGATTTACACAATATCACTGCTCCTCCATACCCATGTAAAAAAGATTTGCTGCTGACATTTGACCTTGTTACCTGTGTGTTAAGGACAGAAGTGCAGCCATCAGTGCGTTTATACTGACCAGTCACACTACTCTCTGCTCTCTGCCCAGTCTAGGGCTGGAGAAAGAAAATACAAAATAGATACTGCCTGTCCTTATACACCTCTAAAACCTATATTCAATATACCATAGCTTTTTGTGTACATTACCATTCATTATATGCATCAATAATTTTTTTACAGTTAAAAAAAAGATACTATGGAATGTTTTACAGAGAATTTGTGATTGTTCTTAACATCAGTTCTGATTTTTGAGCACACGGAATTCTACACTAATGAACTATCATTTTCCAGTTCTATTAAACTTGTAAACAGGGGTGTTAAAAGGCCTATTTTCTGGTATTGGTGGCTTTTCTACTTATAGCAGTGACTTTTTGCTGTTATACTTACCCTTTTAATGGACACACAATATGTTACTCTGTGCCCAAGCTCACCTACTCTTTCTTTTCTCAAAAGACAAGGCACATCTGCCACCTGCTCTAGTCTGTGTCCCAGCAACAACTGTCGAGCAGCAAAAAGATTGATTATCAGTCAAAAACCATTCAACAACACCAGATTTTGGTAGGTTAAGCTTGCTGATCCAGCAAGAGATGGTGTGAAATTTTCAGCAATGTGTGCCAACATTTTGGTGCTAAAAGAACAGCAGTGCATGTCACAATGAAACACAGCCAAAGATATGCAGACAAAGCACCGAAGTTTTTGTTTTGAACTTGGCTTGCAAGAGGAAAATGAGAGAAAGAAAAAAGACTGCTTAATGACTTTGAAAATCTATCAAAACACTCAAGTCATATACATGGAGCAGCTAGAATACATGTACCAGTGAAGACTTTGTGACAAGGAGCAGTACTCCTACAAAAATCCTGCAATAACAGGATTGTGTAAATAATTCATACAGCACAAATAGCAGATTTTTCAGACATTTTTGCAAGAATAAAAGCAGTGATCTGTGCCTTTCTCTGAATATACAGACCATTAATTACAGCCATTCTGGTGATTGCATCACCTGAATCGTACTCAGAATAATTTTTGTTATTAGAAGGAGATTATAATGTATTAAATTGCTTATGTAAGGCACAGGCTTACTAACATAAGTTTCCTTCATAAGTCCATCCATGAATATGTAAACAAGCCTTTAATTACTGGACTCACATCATAATTAGTACTAGATGTTTCTATTTAGAGAGAAAGCTATATAATAGTGATTTTTCAGTCAAACAGCAAGCAACGAGTATGATATAGACATTGTCTTGAAAGGTATTTGTAGTATTATCAATCTCTAAAAGAATTAATGAATGATCACTTGAATATTTTGAAATTTTGAATGAATGATTTAACACTAAAATATGTCCCCTAATACTTCCCAAGATAAAAAATGCTATTTAAAAGCTATGTAGAAAAATAAAACCAAAGACTTGTTTCTAAAGAATGTACATAAGAAAAAAAATTGCTCCAAAGTGCAAAGAAATCTATATGTAAAATACATACTATATATATACAAAATATGCGAACAGTGTGGATGATTTGTCCTTGTTTTTCTTTGCAATCCCTAACTTTCAAAAAAAACCTACCACACAATTTGCTACAACAAGATTATAAAAAATCAAATGTTTCATGTTATGTTAAAAAATTGATCTTATTTTCATTTCTCATTGGAATTGTACACTGGAACTGTAGATTCCTGCCTGCACATACACCATCTTAATAATAATTATGCTTTTTAGAATATATAAGATTGTATCAATTAAAAGTTCTTTATCACAAATGCTGGTTAAATTAACAATTTGATAAAATACCTAAGTGGTATCTTCAGTTTGATACTGAACCCTACTTAAGCTACAGCTACTAAATGCTACCACGAATTTGCAGCAGCAATCCCACAAGTTACTTCATGATCTTAAAATGACAGTGTGAACATTTACATTAATATCTAAACTGTAGAGGATTCAGAAATATTTTTCACCCCTCTTAAAAACTAAAACACAATTATCATTTTGGTAAAAGAATGAGAAGGAGCAAACAGAAATTTTAATAATGTTCTCACAAACAATCTAAAACTTAGAAAGAGTAAGAAGATATTCCATATTGCTGTTCTAAACTTCCAAAAAAATTTTAAACGATGGCATTAATTAATGCAATCTTACATTCTGGATTATTTTTGCTAGTGGAATAAACCTAATTAATTGTGTCTGTTTGATGTCACTGAAACTAAACAGTAAATTCAATAATCTCTTTACATTTTCACCATTTAACCTCCTGCAGGCTCCCTAATGTCTATTCAGATCTATATTAAATTAAGTACTAATGCTAATGAAGGGCAATAAATGTGGCTGTCAGTAGATTTTTCTTTCGTTAAGCACATTATCCTCTTACTGAGCTGTAAATGAGTAAACATTAGTTTTGTTAAACCATGCAAAAAGACAGGATGAAAATAATTTTTAATTGCACCCCTGAAGCCATTTGCTGGGGGTTCTCAATTTTGGTTTAGGGTTTTTACCTTCTGTTTTTTTGAATGGACAGAGAAAGGTTTCTCCAGTTGCAATGTGAGTGTCGGCATCATGGGGTCTGTCCTTGGTTCTGGTGCCTCGGTGCCGCCTGCCAAGAACTCTCATTGTGCAGCCATGTTCAGAGTCAGCTTCTGAGAGCACTCCTCCAGCAGCTAAATGAATGCAAGGGGTAAGGAATACTGATTGCAAACAGACTTATTTGATCATTAACATTGGATCAGAACAAATAAAACTGGAAATGAAAAGATCTGCTCTCAATTAATTTACCAGTCGTACGAACTGCACTACAGGTAATTTAGTATTTTATTGATTATTATTAGAAATCACAGGATGAGAAACACACATGACCTTAAAAAGCTTGGTTTAAAAGTACTGTGATCTTGCCTTTTAGTGTCAAACAATACTGTACTTAATTCTGTAACTTATTTCACGTAGCATTTGTAAGTATTTTTAACAAGTCATGCATTTTAGAAATGTGTACAAAGGGTGAAAAGTTTCATGTAAACTTAATTTAAAGCCAAAAAGGATTGAAATTAGGCTTTGAAGCAAAAGCTACAGAGAAACTTCATGCATGTAAGAAAATTTTTATTACAGGTTACTTGGCTTAATTAAGGACACAGAATCTTTAGCAAAAAATCTTTCTTGTGCCATTTTTCTAAGCTGTGACTGCCTACATTTGGCTGCTGTTTAATAACTTTAGATATTCAAACGCCCTGTGGATATGCCAGAGTTTCAAAACAGAGAGCACAGTTAATTCTGTTGAAAAAGAAAATCCAGTTTAGGATATTACAGAAGCAATCCAATATTATTTTTAAAATTTTTTTAGAACTTTTATAATAGTTGTGTAAACAGACAATGTGAGCATATGGTCATTAAAATTCTTCACAGCATAAGTATTTCACAGCACCTAAATCATAAATATAGAAAATACAGAGAAATTGAACTCTTCTAAACAACATACACTTAACCTGTCCCAAACTGAGTTTTTTCAAAACTTCTAAAATACGGGAAAGTAGTTGCTATGAAGTCCTTTCATAAAATGTCTTAAGAACATCACAAGAAAATAAACCACCTAATTTATTTTTCAAAACTTATCAGCTCAAATAAATATCGGAAAAAAAATAGATTCTGAGAAAACTTGTAATTAAAGAGTTTTTTCAGTGCATAATATGTAGGTTATTGCTTCTAGTTTACAAAGTAAAGACTGGTGACAGTCTTTTCTCGGGCAAAATTTCAATCAAACTGACAGCAATTATGCCTGTACAGTGACTGCAGAGTGGGGCTTATTGTTAATTGTTTCTGTTTCCCATATAGCAAAACATATTCAACACAGCTGCCAGAATAAAATTAAATAAAGTAATAATCAATTTAAAAACATCATGATACTACTTTAAAATGCTTATATCACAACTTCCAAATAATAACACAGTAAGACTATTTTTAAAAAGAAAGAAAAATGGATAGAAAAGCAGATTTACAACAAAATGTCATACTTCAGCAAGAACATTTGTGACATATCGTCTCTCTCCTAGTCTTCAAGAAGAGGTTCCCATGCACAGCTCAAAACTGGTTTGAGGCCTAAGATGTGAATTCTTCTCCCTTAAAACATTTTGGGTATTTTCCATTCATTTAAATTAGTACTGAACTGATACTTCACTTAAACCATAGTAACATATAGGTAATCTCATATATTTTCAAGTTTCCACATTTATTGAACAGCAAAATGAATCTGAGATTTTTTTGCCTCCTTTTTAGAATTTCCACAGTAAGTCATGCCATTAAATCAGGGTAGCTACTTCAGTGCTGAGTACTAAACCATATAGTAAGAAAGTCAGAATGTGGTCCCTTGAAAAGTAACTATAAATTACTTTCATACGCCAGGAGACAATTACATTAATATACATGGATTATTATACAAAATCAGCAATTACAAAGACTTTTAGGTTTTGGAAAAAAAGCACTTTCGGAAAATAGCTACAAAATAAAAAATTAGAGCCATTAGCATTCTATTTGAGGTCACAAATCAAGGGATACCATGATAACTCTAATCATCAAGCCTTGTCTCAGTTTACAACAATTTCCTTCCTCAAAACAGAAGACACTAACAACAAAAAGCTTTTGATCTAAGTTAAGAATGTTATAGTACACTTTTGTCTTTTCTTTAATCACCTTTATGGTACATTGCAAAATCGAATTGCTCACTTGGATTTCCCTGACAGACAGAATCAATTCATTTTGGATTAATTATGGAGAATCACATTCTTCTTTACAGAGGGGTCAACTTGTTGGCTATTATCCATCTATTGTTAGGTCTTAAAAACTTGTAAAGCAAACTGGGGTGCCTGATTCACTGTAATTTTGTCTTCCAGAAATGTTTGATTGGAATCAATAATGTTTTAAAATCTATATACTCTGAAAAATTTCTAGGTCAAGAAATCTTAATAAAAATTAGCGAGGTCTGTTTTAGAATATCAACTGAATCAGCATTACAAGGTGACTGAACAGCAGCACCCTTGACTAAAAGCAACAGAGAAGAGCTTTGATTACCTTAGTTGACCTGTGGGAACACTTTCAGCTCTGTTTCTCTTGGATGGTGATACAAGAGAGAAATTGTCTGTAGTGCTTGATTTGTAGCTGTCTATACATCCATCACAGCTCTGAACTGATTTTGTTTGATGTGGAGAACAATGCTGAAGTCTTGACCTTCTTGATACCATTGCTGATTGCAGGCGAATGTTGTGGGCAAATAGAAGTTGTTTAGAGCTTTGCTTCCCTTTAATATTTTAGCAGCTTTTTTCAAAAAGGGAGGGAAACGTTTCAGGAAACAAAAATATGATAAACACAGTTAAAATTTTATCTTTTTGCTCTGGTCTTTCAACTACAGTAAATTAGTATTAATTGACTGTACAGAGTTCAGAAAAGCCTACAACATCTTCATTAAAGCTGCACAACACCTTATGAAACTGTGTTAATACTTTCATCTTGATTCTTATTTCTGCAAACATTATTCCAGAATTCAGCTCAATTAATCTTTGCACAAGCTGGGATCAGAAGGCAATGCACAAAGTGCTGTAGCACAGGATTATGGTGAAGTACAGCAGGTACTTAGGCTATGCTATGCTGCGCTAGCACATAGCCTCTGCTAGTCTTCCTCATATTAAATGAACACTGAATTATCTCCTAAGCTAGAAAAGAATGGCTTTATTTGCATAAAAACATTAAAAATAATGAGAACAAAAGCCTCCAACTTTCAATTCGGGGCTGCTATTAATGACATAAAATTACTTTATACCATAGGCCAAAAGCCTAGATGTAATATTCACCCATATGAAGATCAAGCAATCCAATTTTATCCAGTCTTTGGAAGATTCAAATCAGCACTAGTGTAACTGTGCCAAGAGCAGTATAAAAGATCAAGATGAAGCAAGAAAGAAATTGGATGAGATCAAGCCCTCACTGTCCTTTCATATTCAAGTAACTCTTAAGTATCAGAATATTCCCATTATGAATTACAAAAATGATGCCACAGCAAACTGGAACTTCAAAATTTGTCCTCATGGATTGCAGTATTTCTACCTAGGAAATCCTAAAACTAATTTACTTCTCAGGAATATTAAACATTGGTTTCCAAACAAATAAAACTGATTTATTTAAAACTGGGATCTGAGTATGCTCTTTGTATTTTCATCCTGACTAGTGACAGCAAGAGGACAATTTTTTGCAAATACTCTTGTCTTTAAAACACCACTTTGTTTCCCACTTCAAAAGCAGAAAATAACTACAAAACCAGAAACAAATTTCTTTATACAATAAAAATTGCCATTATTTACTCTGTAGATAACATGCTTTTTAGCAGATAAAATCCTTACTTACCACTCATGAACGATTTTGATGGAATATTAACAGTACTGTTGGCATTAAGTAGGAATGATCTTGCTTACATGGCAATTAAACCACTGCGTAAGAGGCCTGGTGCAGCAAAGGGCTACTACTTTCCAACAATATGAACTTAGGAAATCTCTTTTCACTAAATTTTACTAAACAAGGAAAATATTTACAGAACTTTTATTGCTCCCCAGTCCTTGCCCAGCTTTTTCTTACAGTTTGCCCCCATCATAGCAACTCTTTCTACACACAGTGACTGTAAACCTTAGGATACTTCTGCACACACTCCAATTCCTTAACCGAGGTGGCTTCAAACAGAAGACCCAAGCATGCAATCACCAACAATAATCTTAGCAGGTTTACACTCTGAAAAAAACTCACATTTAGATGTAACTCTGGTGCCCCATCCTTCTAGAGATTAAACACCATAAAGTGAATGTCTTAATATGTGGAAACTGCATAAAAAGGTCAATTTGAAATGTCATTCACTAGTCAGGAAAAAAAAAGATTGATGCTGCATATTAAAGGAAAATTTTGCTAGCTGCTGACACCAAGATGTTGAGATCCTATTTCCGCAGCACAACTAAATATATCCTATTTCTGCAGCACAAGTAAAGATAGAGATACAGAGAGAAAATATTTTGAAGCCAGAACTTTAAACAGGAAAAGAAATAAAACCAAGTAAAAACCTAAAGAGCTCACACAATTTCTTTTCCCATACAAAAGCAATTAAACTTCGGTTTATTCATGGCCAAAACACCGAGGTATTTTTGGAATTATTACAGAAGGAACTTCTACTTTCAGTTAGCTCTACATTCTGAAATCCAAAATTTCTATTCTGCTGCTCTCGTGCAATTTTCTCATTACTCATTGTTGTCTAACTAAAGCACATCTCCATATTTCTTTTTAAATAGAGAGCAACAGTATACCAAAAATACAAAAATAAATCTATTAATTAATAGACCATACAGTTTTCTAAGACATTAATCTGCACCTGACTAATATTTTTCTTTGCTAAGTTAAAAATACAGTTACTTTAATAGATGTTGGCTCAGTAGCAGCGATGCAGGTCAAAGTTATCACATAGTTTGGGATGTGAATTCAACAGCAGGATAATGACAGTTGCCAAGGATTTGTGCTTGCTGTCGCTTACTACCAATGCTGACTGTCAAATTGTCTCTTTTTCCCATACTGAAGCCATGGAATTTTTTATGGATAGCAATTACTTATGATATACAATGAAGTACATCAGATGTAACACCCACCCTTTAGCCTTTCATTGTTTGGCCATCTCTGTTGCTTCTAGTCATCCATTTTCACCTAAATTATTTATTTATACTACATATTTGATAAGCATGCATTCTTTGCTTTATTTTATTTCATTTCAGTAGTTGTTCAAAAGATACAGTGATTTATTTCAATGTTCTCCTACTTAAATTTACCTTATTTTTATTCTAGTTAGCACTGTCTGAACTGCAAAGGTATTTTGTTTATCTATCAAAAGTATTAAAAATTAAAATAATGGCAATATCAGATTTTAACCATGATGGAGGGATTAAGCAAATCTTACATTTATCCATAATTTGTTTACATTTTTACTTTTCTCCAGCTATCAAATGCATTTGCATTTGCAGTACTGTTGTGCACTACGTGCATGTGTGCTCCAGATAACCATATATTAATATATCTTTATATTGATAGATGAGCACAGGATGCTTCATATATTATACCTGAAACATTTTCTGGTACAGGTCTGCATTAACATCATCATAAGACTTGTGAAAACTCTAGATTTCATTTTATTATACAAGAAACCTACAAAATACACTATTTACATGATAAAAACCAAAACCTAATAGTTCATCAAATTTCATGTTTGGGAAACTGCCTTCATAAAAACTCACCCAACAAAGGACAGCTTTACACACATAATCTGTCTCATTTTGAAAAGGATCTTCTTCAACAAAGTAAACTGATTTCAGCTGATACAGCAGTAGGAAAGATGAGATGATTATTTTTCTTGTATTAAAAAAAAAATTTAAAACCTCACCAGATCTTCTACTTTTCTCCCAATTCTCTTTCCAATTGCAGGCTATCATGAAACTACAATCCATTTTAAATGAGTACATGCTGAGTAATAACCTAATAAGTACAGGCTGTCTGTGAAACTCATGTCCCACTAAAATTATTGGGAATTTTGCCAACAGCTTGAATGAAAATTTTCTCCTGCATCTCTGAGTTGATGAATAGAAAGAAACTGTTCCTCCTTTCTCTGTCACTTCTCCACTGAAACCCTGGCATCCCACAGATCTCTGGCTATGAAAGTTTTTCTCCAGTACGCTTAAGAAAAGAAAATAAACGAGACTGCTCAGGGAGGCAAGTGGTGCTTAGCACAGAAGAAAATGTTTGAACAGTTCTTCTTGGCTATCAGAAAAATCTGAGATACTTTGCTATCACTTCTTAATCATTACAGAGAAAGTACACAGCACCCAATGAATCTTCTGTCTCCCCCCAAGTGCCAGAGGAATGGATCTTCTTTCAGTGCCTGGAACAGGCAAAAACTACTCTTTGCCTGAAGAACGAAGTTGTCACACTATGGAAAACAGATTAGGGCAAAGAAATGAGAACATACATATTTTTGGTCCTTGACCAAAATAATGCTCTCACAGAAACTGACAACTGAGGTATCACAGCACAGTTTTACTGGTTGGGTAGGTAACAAAGCCCAAAAAAAAGCTGTAGAAGCTTGAACTTCCACTTCCACTTGCACACTCAAAGTGCAAGGCTGCCATCTGCTCCCAGGCTCCTCTGTGAGGCAGGGAAACAAGGGCAGCAGCCCCTTGGGAAGTGGGCTGGAAGGGCCCAGGCTCATCCCGCTCCCGGGGCTCGGCTGCTGGGCTCGGGGCCAGCTCTGCTTCGCTGCGGTGCCCGGGGGCCGCCAGACAGCTCCGGGCAGCCGGGCCCGGCCCGACCCTGCTGCGGGGCGGCCCGGGCTCCGGCCTCCTGCCCTGCCCGGGGACCGCCGGCCGAGGGGCCCTGGCACAGCCCCATCGCTGCTCCTGCACCCCGGGATCTGCCCTGGCACAGCCCCATCGCTGCTCCTGCAGCCCGGGATCTGCCCTGGCACAGCCCCATCCCTGCTCCTGCACCCCGGGATCTGCCCTGGCACAGCCCCATCGCTGCTCCTGCACCCCGGGATCTGCCCTGGCACAGCCCCATCGCTGCTCCTGCACCCCGGGATCTGCCCTGGCACAGCCCCATCGCTGCTCCTGCACCCCGGGATCTGCCCTGGCACAGCCCCATCCCTGCTCCTGCAGCCCAGGATCTGCCCTGGCACAGCCCCATCCCTGCTCCTGCAGCCCGGGATCTGCCCTGGCACAGCCCCATCCCTGCTCCTGCCCCTGCAGGATCCCCCTGGCACAGCCCCATCCCTGCTCCTGCATCCCGGGATCTGCCCTGGCACAGCCCCATTCCTGCTCCTGCAGCCCGGAATCTGCCCTGGCACAGCCCCATCCCTGCTCCTGCAGCCCGGGATCTGCCCTGGCACAGCCCCATCCCTGCCCCTGCAGGATCCCCCTGGCACAGCCCCATTCCTGCTCTGCACCCCGGGATCTGCCCTGGCACAGCCCCATCCCTGCTCCTGCACCCCGGGATCTGCCCTGGCACAGCCCCATCCCTGCTCCTGCTCCTGCAGCCCGGGATCTGCCCTGGCACAGCCCCATCCCTGCTCCTGCTCTGCACCCCGGGATCTGCCCTGGCACAGTCCCGGCCCACCCCGATGAGGGCTCTCATGACACACCGGGATCACTCTCCTTCAATAAATACGTGCTGTACCTTGTCGTTTCTCATCATTCATATACTTGGTTTGCTACAAAAATATCTTCAGCTCTCCTGACTGAAACCAGTTACTAACACCAGGACTCAGTGTTCCAGTTTGCTGTTTGACCAAACAGGAAGAACTGGTATCTAGAGGTGAAGAAACGTGAGAAGACAAAATTGGTTTAGATTCCAGGACTAAGTCAGCTGCAGGTGGATCTGAAATGAAGGATTTGAGCTTTTCAGAGCTAAAATTTTAAATAAAGATGAAAGTTGAAAATCAGCACATCTGTAGGGTTTTCAGTTATTTTTCCCCTTACTTGAATAAAACTGAGGGAGAAAGTATAAAATTATATTATTCTACATCTCTTCATACTTATTCTAAGACTGATGCTAACAAAATATTTACTCGATTATATTTTTACAGTTTATCACACAACAGCAAACTGAACATCTTTGACAAATGACATGAGTGAAAAGTTCCTGTGACTTTACTCATACTTTTTGCTAATGTAGGTTGTGCATCCATGTGGCACAAAGACATTTGCAAAGTTTAGAGCTCATCACTTTTTTGTGATGATGCACATGCCATATGGCATTTTTCCCGAGCACTTACTAGACTTCTGTTGTTTGCCATTTCCTGTTTAGAAGTACAAAAGATTGTAACTAAAACGAAAGCACAAGCTTTTTGTTAACTGTTAAGATTGATGATTAAATATTGATTTAAAAGAAAAGAACTAATCTTGTATCATTGTTTTCTCTACAGCTTTTGAGAACACAGTGGGATTCAGACAGTTTTGTTTGGAATCTCTCTATACCTCACATATTTCTCTTTCCTGGAGTAGCAAGATTAGAAACTGAAAAGGAAGGAGGCTATAAATAGAGAAATTACACTGTCTGTAGATTTAGATTAATCTGATTATCTGTACAATTATCTATACAATCAAATCAGAAACACCTGAAATCAAGTCATACAGATTTTCAATAAATCCATCTCGTCTTGTCTTCTCCCTACTGCCCATCTCCAATATCCATATTGAAATTGAAACACAACTGCTGTATTTCAGTTGT
The DNA here is from genome assembly GCF_041296385.1 of Aphelocoma coerulescens. Classification (NCBI taxonomy): domain Eukaryota; kingdom Metazoa; phylum Chordata; class Aves; order Passeriformes; family Corvidae; genus Aphelocoma; species Aphelocoma coerulescens. The sequence goes on from NC_091019.1 coordinate 10,413,987, forward strand.
TTCTACAAAGACATCACCAAGAAATCAGGAGCTTTATAACTATTTTATTTCTTTTAACAGGAAGGGGTTGGGGGTTTTTTGGTGGTTTGTTTTGGTTTTTTTTTTTTTATTTAGGAGAAAACAAGTATGCAACAGACCTTCAGATAAAATAGCCTCACTCCAGGTCAGAATTTACATAAACCTATGACAGATCACTGGCTTTAGGACATATAGAGAGTCTAATTTTACCTATAGTTGATTGATACAGACTGGTCACTTGAGAAACTCTTAAATTATTTTTTTAATGCATGAGATCTGCCATCTGATGAATAAGTTGCCTGTAAGAGGGGAAACTTCCATGGTGTTACTGCAAAAACTCTGCTGACAAAATCTTACAAAGTAGGTCCTTAAAGTGAGTGCTCATTTTAATATTGAATGAAGATCAACATTTGAATGTATGTTTTATTTTAATGAAAAGAAACAATGTACAATCCCCACAGTTAGCTGCACAATTTTTCAGAAACAAGATTTTATGGGTTGATACCTGTAGCAGCTTAGCAATCACAGTTACCAGTAAGATCAAGAGTAGTAGTAAATTGAAAAGCAAACCTGAAGTTGTCCTTTCCAGTTTAAGAGATTTCTGCACATACTTACACAGTTGTTTAATGTAAAGCATGTCAGTGTGTCCATTACTGCAGTGCAAATAGAAGTATATCTGTTTCTTGGCAGGACTGAAGCCCTGTGTGTGCACGTCTTAAATGAATGTTTGCACTTGAATTATAGATTATTATCTTCAGTCTACAAAATGCAGACATACCATCATGTCATTTAGATCAGCATGACCAACTTTAAACATTCTGTTCACTGAAAACAGCTACAAAATTGTTCAGTCCTACAAACTGATTCATTTGACTAGTTATGCAAATCAGTTACTGTTTCATTGCCCTCCCAAATTCCTTGAATCAGTCTTTCTTCTAGATCTTATGTTAGATAGATTGACTTGGGATTTTTGGGGCAGGATTATGTTAATGATATTTCTGTACAGTATCTAACAGAATTGGCCCTGAAGTTGCCTGAAATATCAATGGAAAATATCTCCCCCACTGACCAACTTTAAGGTAACAATAAGGTAATAAAGTAAGAGCACAGTAATTCTGTGAGGCAAAAGAAAAGCCAATTGTACTAGTGAAATATAACTTTAATATTAAACTACATGAATAACAGTATCAGTTACAAAAATCAGAAAGAAATGCAAATTTTATTCAGTAACATTTATTTCCATATGGCTGGCTTGATACCTGATAGGACAGACTACTATTCCTCCTTTAAATATCTTAACCTTTAAACATACATTGGTGACATGCATTATCTCAAACACACTTTGTTTATCCTGTGCTTACTTCGACGAACTTTACACAGTCTAGCTCAGCATCCAATTTGATGATGATGAAATAATATGGTCTAATGGCTAAGTGACATCAGAATGGGCAGGCTTGCTCCCCTCTTCCATCTCTTTCCCTTGTCCTGGACAAATTCTCCAGCCACCTTCTCTGTGATGACACTGACACATGACAAATCTGTTTGGTGGAGCTAAATCACCAGAAAAATAATAAATTTTTTGGCAGAATTAGATTTTTGCTACTTTATCTTCATGAGCTATTTCACACAAGAGGCGGTGCTGATGCAAGGGCAGCAAGAGCTCGTGACTGAAGCGGATGAAGAAGAAATGGCAGAAGAATTTTGCCATTTTCACTGGTCATTAGATCAGCACAGCTGCATCTTCAAACTACACCTTTCAGTTCAAACTGGAGAGACAAAAGCTTTCCTTAAAGTAAGACTGAAAAATATATGCAATATAGGAATATTTAATGAAATGGTTTTTGAGGTACAGCAGGTATATTCTTCCCTGTAATACTTTACTACTTGCTGTTGTACTTGGAAAGTACTTTAGTCTTTAAAAGAATTCACATAATGGAAATATGTTAATCAAAAGTATGATAAATTATAAACTGTACCTCTAAAGAAAATCAGCAAAAAGCCAAGTAGCCCAGTGTTTTTCTTCAACAAACATGTGGAAACATATCCAATTATTTTGGAAAGTGCCAACTAAAATAAAATGAATAATCTAAATACCAGAACTAAATATTTCATTTTATAATTCCCTTTCTCAAGAAGCTGGCTTTAGCATAAACTGTGAAATGCTGTCAATCTGTCATGTTTGCAAGCTTTAGCCACACCACAGTTGTTGCTCCCTTGCCTTTGTGTATATTGCACTTTGCATTAGCAAGTAACCAAAGTGACATTAAACAGACCCATTTCTGATGAGGGTATTCAAACATCTGAATTTTTCGCTTAAATACATCAGAATAAAGATCAAGGTGTACCAAAAAAGGAGTCTTATTCAATCTTTTCATCACAGGAATTTGAAAAAAGAAGAAATATGACATAACATGTGTCTCTATACACATGGTTAGCAGCATGTGACTGTGCAGAATGTGAACATATGCACACGAGGGATAAGAAGAAAAGAGGTCCTTTTGTTTGAAAAATCCGTGTGCAATACAGGCATAACTGCAATGGAATACTGAGAGAGTGGATGGATATTGAAACTGTTCTGTGTTCTATGACAGACATGACAAAAGGAAAGCCATAAAATGGTATTCTTTGCTTTCAGAGGTGCAGAAGGATATTGAGAACAATGTGTATCACAGAGTTTCTTACAGTCTCACAGAGCATGATGGAATTAATTATTAATGAATCCTACTGAGCCTACATGGCAAAACCAGGATTACAAGTACAAAATCTGAAAACAGTTACTACAGTGTGTACTGGCATAGAACTGGGAAAAAAAACCAAGTTGATTTTTATGTATATAAAATCTAAACTTGAAGAGTTGGACCTTGTCTGCAGACAGAATAAATAAGATTCCTCACAATAATCATGAGGCCTCAGCAGGAAGGGTATGGTGGTACCAGCCTAAATGTGCTACCTTTTTCACCAACAAACACTCAGGATGTGAGTGAGGCCTTTTATAGCATGATAATACCTCAAAGGAAATCCCATTATGATGAAAATGGCGATTAGAATTTACCATACTGCCAAAGTGTGGCCAAGTAATGGTAGTTTACTGATGAATGCGACCCTCACTTTCAAACAAAAGTGTGCTGGTAACTACAGATTGTTGGGCCAGGACAGAATTTATTACATATATGAAAAATACTCATCTTGGAGGATTTAACACCTGGAAGTTTTCTCTACACTAGTGCTGTTTCTTGTTACTCTTTCATTCCACCACTGGTCACTACCAGAGATAGAAGGCTAAGTACGTGTTTAACTCTGGCTTTGTGCTCATAGAAGAAACCAAATTAATACAGTAGCTAGCTAGTTGTGAAGTTTGCCACCATGAGAAAACACTCCAACCCTATTCTTTCTTACTAACATTGGATGATAAAATACGATAATAAAGTGAGTTTTCGAATGCAATTTCTTTAAATAATCAAGTTTGCAAAGTCAAGTATTGAAAATCAAGATAAAACCACAAACTTGCACTTGCAGCCTTTATTTGACTTCAAATATATGAACTCCAATAGACTTAGCAACATAATAATTTCTTTTTATCATTCATCCAATTTGCTCACTTCTCTGAGCCAGAATGTGCAGGGAAATGAGGAAAAAAAATGAATTGTCTCATGGGTAAGGTCTGCTCTCCCAGATAAATGGGATATCATTCTTGTCTTTGTCCTAGAAGACTAAAGTGATATTGAATAAGTCATCTCAACCAAATTTTCCCAGGAAAAACACAAACACTGGCCACATTGCCTAGATACCTGATTCAAAGAATCTGTGATCTGTTTTTATAGTTTTTCCACTAACTGTAAATAAAGGAGATGCATTATAAAAATAAGTGATGTGAATTATAGGAGTTTCATATTCCACAGCTCAAACAATGTGTAAATATTTATGGCAAAAAGTTGGAGAGGAATAGGTAAAACCCCGGGTAAATTTGGCAGGCTAAAAAAGGGAGGTAAATAATTTGTCACAGGGCACAAGAGAAAAAGCCATGCTGATCAGTGCTGGCAAAGCAAGGAAAGGTAAGAGTATCTTTGTCTTTCCTGCAGTTAATATATGCCTGGTTTAGACTGATTGACACTGCACTTTAAAGACAAAAACTAAGTCATGAAATCTTTCAAATTATCATATTTGACTGAATTTTCATCCATTGATTTTACTCCACCTGCAGCGCACTAGACAAGGTAATAATTTATGATAATTATATGAAAATATACAATTAATATTCATCACCTCTCATTTCTCATCACTTTAGATGATCAGTAATGCAGAGTAAAAATGCTGTCAGATTTCTAATTGCTTTGTAATGGGCCTGAAATAGGGAAATCGTTAAAGACAAACAATCTGTCACTTGTCTGTTACCTTAACTATCTATCACTTAAAAAAACCCTCATTAAATACATTGCTAATGAACGACAAAAGACTGTACTCAGTGTGCCCAGATGCACCTTTTTAAACAATATTGTAAATTGCTTAAATAATTCCCAAGACGTTTTCAATCATTTCTGTGGAAATTTAATGGAAAACATATATTTTCCGTGCATGTTACATCTCATTTGCTCACATCATTATGACATTTAGTCTATCATATGCACATCTCCTGGGAGACAAAACTTTTTCTTTTTACTGTTGACAAATCTGATTCAATTAAAACAAATTCTGGAAGAACTCAGCATTCAGATCTCTGACCCCTTTCTCTTGAAAAAAAAAAAGGAAAAAATCCATTAATAATTTAAAAATAATCCTAACTCAGAATGTTCACGTTCACCACTCTTTTTAGTCAGCTGTCTACTAGAGCTCTGACAGAAAAATTCACTTGAAAAAAATTCTTGTCACTGTACTGACTGAAGAGCCAGGATGAAAACAGCACACCAGAAATATCAGTTGGACCCCATAGTGAAATATTGTACTATTATTTGCAACATTAATTAATTGCTGATATTAACTGTCACATTAAAATGTTGAAAAAATGAAGACATAACAACTGCAAAAACTATTTATGACAAAATATTAATCTTTGTATGACTTAAACATGCTCAGTCTCGTAAATTTATCAAAACCCAGTCAATATTCAGTTCTTATTTATGACACTGAAAGAGGTTTAGATTAGGTATTAGGAAGAAATTCTTCCCCTGTGAGGGTGGTGAGGCCCTGGCACAGGTTGCCCAGAGCAGCTGTGGCTGCCCCATCCGTGGAGGTGTCCAAGGCCAGGCTGGATGGGGCTCTGAGCAACCTGGTCTAGTGGAAGATTCCCTGCTCAAGGCAGGGGGTTGGAACTGGATGATCTTTAAAGTCTCTTCCAACCCAGACTGTTCCAGGAGTCTCTATGTAGCAATATAAAACCAACACAAACAAACAAAAAAGCAAAAAAGCTTTACTAGTCTTACCAAGACTTTGAAAAATACCATCCAGAAGTAAAAAATGTAGTTAATACTGAGAAAGTCTGGATGTTTCAGCTGGTCCATCACTTGTACTCATCTTTTATTGTAGTCGTAGAAGCACACACAGTAGTCCAGTTGTCTTTACATAATTCTCCTATAATTCTATGACAACACAGCACAATGTTATGTGACAGTTTCAAGAAAAGCATCTACTAAAAAATTAAATATTCTCACAAAAATGTCTGAAACCACCAACCTATATCCAAATTATCTAAAACAAGAGAAGGAAACTTTGTACCATATTTAGGTGTCCAGCTCCAGTGAAATGAATAGCACCTATGCATGCTTACATAATTTGTTCACGACAATTAAGCAACCCTGGTTTCTTACAGACATTTAAGAAACCTCCATTCTGGGACAACAGTCCCAGGTCTTCTCCACGACTTCCTGGTGTGTCTCCACACATCCTAGACTGTCATGGCAAGTTCTGCACACTCTCCTGTCACTTACCTCCCCTTTTTTTTTGCCTTTGGAAGGGGAAAAAGCAACAAACCTCTGGCTACATTGAGCTGTGTGCTTACTGGCCAGAGCATTTGTTCAGTGTGTTTTTGCCTGCTCTCTCTACCCTACATATCCATTAGCCTTTAACAAATCTTGAACTAAATTAATTTTTATACCTCTAGAGATGAAAGATCATCAAATTGCCTTGAGACTGATCAACAGCTTCACAAATCCTTACAAGTAGTCAGGGTATGATTAGCTATTACTAACCCAAACATAACATTATGACCTCTGAAAGTGGGTAAATTAAAAGAGAAACTGAGACACAAAGAATATGACACCAGACAAAGCCAGACAATCCTGCAGTGGTACACGAACCAAACTGTTGTATTAAATAGCCTATTTTCTTTTACTTTGGCAGGGCTGCTGAGCATGCACTGAAAAGAACAAGTGTTTCACTTCCAAAATTGTTCCACTGACTTCAGAGGTAATTCCTTAACACGTACAGCTAATTTTCTATTTAACAACTCATTACAGATATGCTGTTGCATACAATTGCTCACAGTCTCTCAAACAACTCTGTGTTTAAAATACTGTATGAGCTGGCTTCAGGTACCAATACTATCACGACTTAAAATGGAAAAATCTCAATATGCAACACTTAAGAATTTTTGGCATAAAGGATAAACAATGGATATTGTATCCAGTCTTTAGGAGGATATTAACCATTTGTGGTGAAAGCACAGGTGTAGTAACCAATCTCCAGGACAACACCACATATTTAAAAAACTTTTATTCAATTTCCCCCCTTCATGAGAACAGTCCCTGTCCACACACCAGCCCCAGTGAAGCAGGTGATTCATTGAGCCACACTAAAACTTTTGCCTGAGTAGTAAATTCTGATTTCAAAAGGCCCTACATAAATCAGGCCACACTTGATATGTCTCATCTGCAATTCAGTGACTTAGGTGAAATATCTGATTGCTCACACTGGTGCTGCAGAAGTTAGCATTGGCAGAGAGGATGGGTTGTTCCAGGGCTCATACATGGACTGACAGAGGACTCTTTCCCTTTTTACAACGTGGACACTCACGCTGCAAGTTTGACCTCTCCTACAGAAATGCATAAAGGGCAAAACACCGACCTGCTGACTGTTGTGTAGAGACACTGACATCCAGCACAGACAAAAATCAGACTAATCAGGTCTTGAGTAGTTTTGCAGATCTGATGTTTCCCCATGCTTACCCCTATCCTCACCTAGGGAAGCAAGCGTTAAACTTTAAACCAATTCTCCATGTTTATCATTCAACCCCAGCTGTCCCAATCCCTTCCTTCACTGGTGGTTAATGGGAACACTCCCGGCTCTTCCTGGCAATGTTTGTACAGCCTGGCTGCTGCTCTACTCAAAGAGTTCAAAGGGTATGAAAAATGACAAGAAGTTGCTTTAATTCTAGCGTATCACATAAAAATATTGTCAGAGGATGCATGCTATACATTTAAAAGTGTAGTGTGAGTTTGCCTGGAGTAACATTTTGGGATTTTGCTAACTAGGTTTGCCTAAGATTTCAAAAGCTGGCCTACAGCACCCACCTAAGCAGTTTCGGTTTTGTTTTGGGGTTTTTTTGGTGGTGGTCGTGGGATTTTGTTTGTGGTTTTTGGTTTCGTGTCTTTGGGGAAGGGGTAGGGATGTAAAGTTATTTGTGGTTTCTTGTTTGTTTCTAATGAGGAAACGTCTTTACATCATTAAAACCTGCTTCCAGAGCTTAATTTTTTTCATCAAGAGGATGCTCTTCCTTCCCCTTTAGGACAACTATTTCCGAGAAAGAAACCACGGTCTCATCCCGCTTATAAGGCCGGGAGCCCAGGCTGCCGAGCTCCGCCTGCGGCGCCGGGGGCGGAGGGAGCCCCGCAGCGCGGGCGGGCAAGGGAGCGGCTGCGCCCCGGGAGGCGGAGTCCCTGCGGGGAAAGCGGCTGCGGGGCGGCCCGGGCTCCCGCGCAGCGAGCGAGGGGGAACGGGATGGGCAGCGGTGCCTTCTCCCACCGAAGCCCCGCCAGACGGAGCCCAGGGGCGGGCGGGGTGCGGAGCAGCTCCCACAGCCGGGACCGGCGCCGGTGGAGCCGCGGTCGCCATGGGGACGCGTCGTGCCCCGCCGGGCCGCGCTTCCTGCCGGTGCGGCGCCACTACTGCCCGGCTGGAAACAGCCGGAGCGGCGCGGGAGCCACGCGCGCTGCGGGCCCGGCCGAGCTAAAGGGCCGAAAGGCGTAAAGCGCCACGGGGCACAGTAGGGTGTTTCCCGCCGGACGAGTTATGCGTGGCACTGCCGCGGATGGTGCGGGGCAGGTGGGTGCGCGGGGCGGCCGCGGGGAGCGGGGAGGGACCGGGGGAACCCCGGGAGTCCGGGCTGGGTCGGGCCGGGGGGACCGGGGGGGACAGGGGGACTGCGGGGGGCCTCCGGCAGGGCCTGGCGCAGTGCGAGGAGCCGCGGCCTAGGCCGGGCTGCGGCGGCCTCCCTGGCCGTCGCCGCCCGCTGCAGAGGCCCGAGGTACTTGCGGCGGGGTTGAGCGGTGGCGCCGCTGTGGGGAGCGGTGTCGGAGAGCCCGGTCCGGCGGGCGCTGCCTTTCGGCTTGTTCCCAAAACGCGGCTGGGACCGGGTGCGTGGTGCTTTCCCCTGCAGTGGTGGGTCCCGCGGTCTGCTCGTAGCTCTGCCGAGTTTGAAACATAGTGTTTTTTTCCCATGAAAGAAATGTTGATTCTGAAGTAGGACGGTAGTCATCAGGGAGCAGTTTTGGTGCTGAAATGGAAAAAACCCCAAACCTTTTTTTGTTTTGTTTCACAATTAGTTAGTTTGCAGTTATAGAACTTGTCTATTTATAAAGCTCTTGCCTACTGACAGTGTTATCTCTTACCTGATAGTTCATGGTAAATCAGCTACTGCAAGCTTGGGATTCCAGCACACCTAAGAATCTGCGTGAAGCTCAAGCATTGCCGTTCTACTTCTAGCATTTAGTTCTCCTGTTTATTTTTTTCTTTCTGGGTCATTAACTTGGTGAAAGATGGCCAAAATTGAAAACCACACTTCTAGTTAGATATTAACCTCTGCTAACTTTGTACGTTTTGGTTCATTTTTGATTTTTTGTTTTTACATGCTCTTCTGCTTTAAGAAAGTTGTCTTCTTACTCAGCAGGATGAAGGAATTCCCATGCTCTGAATGCCATTTTGTAGAAAACAACACATACCTTTTCTTGTGTCTTCTTGCATGGATCTTATTCCCAAATTGAAAAATATCACACTTTTATGTACTTCACGTGTTCACGTATTAAGTACAGCATTGCTTCAAAATCAAAAGTTTGTTTTAAAAAGTGTCTGTATAAAAGGTGTATCTGCAGTGTGGGTCATTTTACATACAGAATGATTTTTGAAGAGGTATGGGTGGCTTCTGAAATGTGATATGCTGAGGCACTTGGACAGGAAACACGAGACTTCACATATGACTATCTATGGGATGGAATGGCCACGTGAATTAAGCTTTTTTTGCACAATAGTTCTCATATAATGGTGTAGGGGTCCTGGAGGGCTACAGTCAGTTCCATGATCCTCTAGTTTGCCAGGTCCTTGTTTTTGCTTTTTCTGTTTCTCTTTCAAATTGTAATTTCATTTATTTGATTTTCTTACACAGTGCTGAGGACGTGATTTCAAAGCCAGTCAGGCTATGGCCTTTGAAAGGATAAAGCAGAAGGACTGGTACAAGGTCCTGGGGGCCAAACCATCGGACAGCCCAGCAGAACTGAAACGGAAATACCAAAAACTGGCTTTGTTGGTATGTCTGGCTTTGATATTTAAGATACACAAAAGTCATTTTTATAAACCAAGAAGGTAATAGTTGCAATAATAAAATAATTTGGTTTTACAGTTTTTGTATCGATGTGATTGATCAGAGTATGTTTGTAATATCAGTTCACCAAGGCTGGGTTAAGTTTGAAATAAACATCTGCAGTTTATGAGTTTTCAGCAGATTCTCACAGAGGGGTTGTGGTGTTCTGATTCCAGAACACTGATGTGTCTCCCAGCTTTGCTAAACTGAGACAAGTAATCGTTTATCAGGTGCTGGGTAATCAGGCACACAAGTCAAAAAGTCTTTGTAGCACATGAAATTTGCTAATTGATCCTTGTGGTATTTACTGTCATGCAAGGTACAGTGTGCTGAATGCAATCCTTGAGTACACAAAGAACAAAAAGAAGTTTTTTCCTGATAGTCTGCAGTAATGAAATAAAAAAATGCATAGGAGGAAAATAAGTTAATTTTATTGAGAAGTTTCTGGTGAGTTTTTGTGGAGTTGTATTCTTGGTCATGCATCAAGACCTCACGTTCTGTGAATTCCCCTAATTTTTTCTGTACTGCTGCTATATATGCATAAGAATCTCAGCTTTACCAGATTACTTGGTGTGGTTCTTGGTTATTCTGTTTTACTCCCTCCCCTGAATTTGGTCATTTTGCTCAAAAAGTGCTTTGGTCTGGGTTTCTGAGGAAAATTGAGTGTCTTTTTTGATACTGTTGACTGTTTTCAGCTGAATTTGATAGACAAATAGAATTCCCAAGGTAACTAAATTCCTGTTTCTTGAAAGCTGGTGACGTGGTAGAGAAGAAGAAAGGAGGTGAGCAGAACTCAGTTTTTATAGGAAAAATTCTCTTTTCTGTAGGAAACTGCTAGGTAGACTGTCAGTATTGGCAGGGTGGGTGTTGGAGCATGTGCATGGCAGATTTGAGGTGGTTTGAGGTGTCAGAACAAATGTGATAAAAAATTGGGATTTTTAAGTTTGGTAAAGAGAATGCCAGTGACCAGGAGACTGAGTTTTGTTAGAGTTGAAATAAATTCATGGGTTTGGGGAGGAGGTTGTTCATTTGTATGTTGGTGTGAGTTTCTTTAAATAATTTTATTTCTAGCCGCTATAAAAATGGTTTTAAAGTTTGGTCATTTCACCAGTATGTTCCAATTTTACACATTTTGGTATTCTTCAGCTGAATTTGCTAGTCAACCCCTGCTGTACATCTACTCCTCCTGAGTGCTTTCTGTGAACTGGTTTCTTTGTCTAAAACTGATTCATGTACTTAGTCTTAAGTTTCTACACCTGACAAGATACTCGTGTGCAGATATAGAACATAAATCCTTTGGTTCTCACTATTAAACTTTGATTATTCTAACGGAGGAGAGGGCTTTGGAAACCAAGTTTCTTAGTTTCCCTTTGAATAGAAATCATTGTTTTCCTGAACCTCCTAATAGATTTGTTCTACTGAATTGCTGGTAAAATGTGAGTAAAAGATTAATAAAGATCTCTTTGTTCTTAAATACCTGAAAGGTGGCTGTAGTCAGGTGGGGTTGGTCTCTTTTTCCAGGCAAAAACTGACAGAACAAGGGGACACAGTCTCAAGCTGTGCCAAGGGAAATTTAGGTTGGATGTTAGAAAAAAGTTTTTTGCTGAAAGAGTGATTAAGTTCTGGAATCATCTGCCTGGGGAGGTGGTGGAGTCACCATCCTTGGATGTGTTTAAAGAAAGACTGGATGTGGCACTCAGTGCCATGGTTTGTTGAGGTAGTGTTAGGGCATGGGTTGGACTTGGTGATCTTGAAGGTCTCTTCCAATCTGGTGAATCTGTGGTGCTGTGGCTAATGAAGGTGACCATGGTGTAAAATACCTCTTCTGTTCAGATGGGGGGCTAATTTAAATGGAATACTGTAATGGAATTAATATATATCTTTTCCTGTGAATTGGTGTATAATAATGGAATTAAAATCATAGGTGTTGTTCAGAGCTGTTAACAGAAGTGAAACTACACGTCTTCTCTTAGTTACAGTGTGAAAGTGCCACAGTTGTTGAGTCAACAGGTTACATGGATGGAAAAGGTGTAAGACTTTCCTGAAAAAAAAGTCTGCCACGGCATGTTAACACACAGATGTTCTCTCTGATTCAGGGATTCATGAGCTGTGGACTTCTGAGTACTGGATATATAAGGGGAATGTTGCTGAATGTTTGTTTTATCCTGATGCTGTTCCCTGGTCATCCAGTGTGCATTGTTAGTGAGAAGTACAGCACTGGATGGACCTGTTGCATTGTTTTTTGTGTCCTTTCAGATGAAGTCACTCTTGCTCTCCAGGCTGGTCCTTGGAGTTTGTGGTAACTTCTCAGCTCTAAGTGCCCAGGTGCTCCTTGGGTTCTCTGATGCAGTTACTGGAGATGGGGGTGGTACAAGTAGCACTGCCAAGGGCAGGAGACAGGGCTGCTTGCAGGTACATGCAGATTTTTAGAAGCTGGAATAGCAGATGAACACAGCCATGTATTGCTTCTTAAAAGATGTCATGTCAAATTTTATGGTCAGTGCAGAATGTTTTTCAATTTTTATATAGCTGCAGAAGTTAATCTCCTGCAGCTAATAGTCTTAAAATCCAAAGGTTTGTAAAGCAACATGCATGTTGGATACCAGCTGCAATTAATATGACATGGGTTCTGTAATCATGAATATTCCGACCACATGGGTGCCTTAGCATCAAGCAGAATAGATGGTGGAATTTATTTTTAAACATAATTCTACTGTTAAAATAAAAATGGCAAATCTCTGAGTCCAGCCCTTTTTCGAGTGATCCCCAATGCTTCATGTTGAGCATTTGCTTTTTGCCATCTGCTATTTTCTGTGTTTGTCAACACATGTATGCTTAGCATCTTGAAGGAACAGGCAGATGCAAAATTTCCAAAGCTAAAAAGAGTTGGAGATCTTGCCATATGTCATCCAAAAGAAAACTATATTTGCAGTTAAATCTCAGGATTGACCTTAATAATACAAAGTTGTGCACAATTAAAAGTGATTGAATTGTAGCTTTGTGAGAATGACTTCATCAGGGCAAATTTGCTTAAAACTGATGAATTTTTAAAACCAAACCCCTTTTTATTAATTCTAACAAATTAAGGATGGAAGAGGTAATAACCCAGAACAAAACTGTACCTAGACACCCTACTAGAGAGAATATATTTTTCTTTACTACACTTAATTTTTGCATTTGGTCAGGTCATATGTTTTTAAGTGAATTATTTTACTGTAGATAATATCAGTTCAGTCCTTAAGAATAGTATTAATTTGATACAGAAAAGGAATTTGGGCTAAAAGTAGGTATTTTTTTCTCACCTTCCCTTCTAGTTATTCAAGCATCTTATAAAATTTCCTTGAGACTTAAATTTATTTTTTTAATAATTCTTGTGTACTTAGGTGACTCTGATACCTGGATCATCCTGATATTCTATTACTGTAAGAATCAGTAGCAGCTGAAGATGACAGAGTTTGGGGCACAAGATGCATGTGCCATTGTCAATTCTATAAAAAGCTTATTTTTAAAAGAAATTAAAACTTTTGTGTATGGAGGCTCATACTCTGGCACAAAGCTCCAGCCAGTAATTCTAAAAGGAAAAAAAAAAGCAGCTGAGTGCTTTGAAACCAGCATAGCTCAATGCAAAGATTCCTTGGCTGGCTGTTATAAACTCATGCTAAAGTGCTTTCTGAAGCACAGAAGACTTGTGGTTTCCATACTCTGAAAGGAACCCAGCCAATTCTGAGAATTAATATCTTGTTGAAGTGGTAGGAATAGGTCTTTAATCTTCTGTCTTTGGAGCATGTTGGTGGGTTTGAGGTATTTGGGATACACACAGGCTTTTATCCACAGTTAGATACACGGTAGTTTCAACAAGGTGATTTCTTAAATAGATAAATGGGTTTTGTGCTCTATGTGTGGTTTTTTAAGGAATCCATACAGCTTTTAGGAAGGACAGTGCTTGTGTTCCATTTCTAAATGTGTGTAAAATCAACAGAAGATAAAATTAGAGCAACAAAAATAGGACATTCAGGGGAAACCCCCCCCCCCCACCTTATTATTGGCACAGTTTTTGCATTTGCTTTTGGTCTAGCACTTTGTGGTCAAATAATAAGTTGTCAGATTGTTTTTGAATTTTTATGTTACTGCTTTATATTTGAAAACTGCTTTTCACCAGGAATAAAGTCACCAAACACATAAGCTTTGTCTAGCTGAAAATCAGGTGTCTGTTCCTGTTGATGCTGATGATATTATAGGATACCTTTCAACTGGAAAAAAATTATTGTGCAGGAAAATTATATGCTGCTGTTACAATGTGTGCCCTAATCTTAAAGAAAATCCATGTAATTTGAGCAGGCAGTATGCAAGAAGCTCTTATTTTTAATATGGTAAGGAAATAAAATGTGCCATTTAACACAGAGTGTTACAAAGATTATCTTTTTTATCAAAAGGGGTGGTGTGTGTGTACATAAATACAAAGTGTTAAGGTTCTCACTTGATCTGTTTGAAAGAGTAGAAGATTTGCAAACAGAGCATCAGGCATAGGTGAGAATGACTCTCAGCAACAGTAAATAAGGAAATTATTAGACATTTAATTTAATGAGGCAAAATTACTTCAAGAAGAGATTATTCCATGGAGCATGTTTAAAGGAAAGACATATGACTTTCTGGAGAGTGAAAAATCTGTTATCGATTTATGTACACATCTAAATTCTGCAATCACAAGAAATGCAGAAGGTGTAATTTATGTAAAGTTAAAGAGCTTCTTGCATGATTGTTCTTTTAAAGTTTGTTGCAAGGTAGATTCAGTATTACTCCTGAAAGGACCTGCCTACTGAGGAACTTCATGCTGAGTTTAAGTTGAGAATTTGAAACTTAAAAATGAAAACACTGAGTTTTGTATTGGAAGCCTCATGATAATGCTTATCATGAGAATCAGGCAGTGTATGTATTCCTTTTCCAACAGCCTTGGCTGTTTTTTTATTTTTTTGTTTGAAAAGCAGCATACTTGTTAGAGGTATTGAACAGATCATTGTGCTTAGCGACTTCTAACTTTACCTAACTGGTAGAAAATGGATTTGTAATTTGACAATATAAACAGAACACGTTCAGTGCAGCCTGGCTGGAGCTTCACTGGAGTTAATCTAATTGCTACAGAGAGAAAGATAAGCCATCAACTTCAATACAAAGGACTATTGTTTTAATGTGTAGGGTAATTTGAGCTGTTCTTTACATCTGATTTACTAATTATCACTTTAATAAAAAGAAGGGGGCATATTTTCAAGTTGTGACTTGAGAAGTTGATTACTAGCCTAGGTAGTACCAAGTGAAGCTCAGTGTTAGAGAAGTCACTAATTCAAACAGCTTCATTAGCCAGGTCATGATCGTGCTGCTGCTATTTAAATTATGAGTTGGGTGATATATTCACCTGACTTTGGTGTTGGTTGTTGTTTGGTTTTCCCTTATACCAGAAGAGTTCACCGTGATATTTAATAGGAGGTCTGGAGAACAGGGAGCTACACTGGTGATGATTATTTGTAGATGTTGGAGTAACAGGAACTTTTCTCAGTCTGAGTAGCACCACAGAGGCGTTGCATGTGTCAGGGTGGAGATTAAAGCTGAGCACCGTGGAGCTGCTTAAAACTGAACTCTGTGGAGCGGTGTGACACTGCCACTGCTGGCTCCGTCAGAGCCCTGGGAAGCTGCAAAGCTGGTGGCACTTTGTCCTTGGGCTCTAAGTGCTCCCCTGCACTAACTGTGTTGTACAGAATTAGGCAGCTGCTAATCTAGTGAAATTCAGGGATTCACCAGGCAGCTGGAGGGTGGACCCAGTGCACATCCTGCACTGGAAGTGACTGAGAAAGGTGTGCTGACTTGCAGAAAATACGGGGTGTGGACAGAGATCATGGAGAGAGGTAAAGAGAAAAAGGATTGTAGTGAGGTATCTTAGTAGAAAAAGGGGCAGCTCGGTCTCACTCAGGGAGTGATGTCTCACTTACTACTATGTAATGTGTAATGATTTTTTAAAGATGTAGGTGACTTCTAACAAGTGGATGGGGTGTGAATATCCCTACAGAAGAAAGCTTTATTTTTAACTTATACAGAATATGAGAACCCATAGCATCACAAAGTAAGCCAGCAAGTAAGTGCATTGCTTATCCAGGTAGTTCAGCCAGTTGTGAAAGTAATGTTAGTTTCAAAAATTATTTCTAGATTTAATCTGTTTACTTACAGCGTTACTGTCCACAGCTCATTTGTTATAATGAGCAGCTTCTGATACTGCCTCCTTTGTAGATTTATGGTTCATATATAACAGAATGGGCATCAGGCTATTGAAATGGGAGATTTGGCCAATATGTGCTTGGCCTTTGATATCATTTGTGCTCTGCAGAGGAATCTGATGCTTCTCTTGAACATTTTGTGCCTTGGTTATGTAAGTTATTCTTTGTAACATATATTTAAAAAAGGATCTATACTGTTGTTTGGTAGACTTTTTGTGAAAGGTGTTCAATACTCACAAATATTCACTGTGCCCTGAGTCAGTATAAAATTAAAATTCCAATTAAAAGTAAAATCTGAAGTAGTAGCTTATTAAATGCCATAAAGATGTTTCTTTAATATTTACAAGTGTTCTTTCAGCATTTTGAAGAGATATTTAAGTAGTTTTGTATTGTGCAGTTTGCTTTTTATCTAATTTCTAAAGTGAGATGTTTGAAATAAAAATCATATAGCAAAAGATGTGAATTAAAGCACAAAGAAGGAAGCTACAAAGACCAGCATAATGCTTTCACATCATAAATGTTCTGGTTATTCTGATGTTTGAACAGCCACAGTCAAGAGTACCTTGAGCTGTTCAACATTTCCAAATCAGTCTATGCATTCAGGTGTCTACTTCAGAAATTTTAAACATTAAGTCAATTATTTAAAGAAGCTGTAAGTCCAGAACAATAGTTTGAAGGATAATAAAAGTGTGGTAGAATCAATCATCTTGCAGTAGCTGTGTTTATGTAAGGATCTCTTATCGTTGTTAAATGAAATCAACCATGTTTGTGTTGAATCTGAAATAGTTATTGCATCTTTAAAAATAATGTTATGTGATGTACTAACCTGTAAAACTCAGTGTTTTGGGGACTTGTGGGGATTTTTATTATTTAAATAAATTATCTGTGTCTAATTTTGTCTTCTGTTTGAAATACATAATATAATTATTACAGAAAATTGTTAAAGCAACACATTCTCACGTTCCTTCTTTCCTTCATCTTTAGGGTCAGAAAATCCTGATCTGAATGACATAACTGTCCCACCCTCCATCTTTTCCTTGCCTCAGTGCATCACAAATGCTTCCTCATCTCCCATTAAGCTCAAATGCTCAGCACACATGAGCTCATTTGAGCTGATTTAATGCAGAAGCGAATTCATATACCTGAAGGCTTGGCTTGTAGGATACTTTGTAGATAGCTTATTATTATAGAAAAAAGTTCAACTTTTTGTACACTGCCAGTCATTTGGACGAACTCTTTTTCATTTAATTTTCAGTACATTAAAAGTAATGTTTCAAGGCTGAAAAGTCAGTAGGCAGCTATTGACTGACTGTTGTCAAACTTGACCCTTCATTGCTATTCCTTCTAAACTAACAATAATGAAAAAAATCAGTCTGTTTTGCTTGGATTTATGACCTAAGAATGTCCATAGTTAAAGAAGGTAAAGATTAATGAGTTTGCTGAGCAGCACCTTAGCTAAACATTTTTCTTTCCTTGACAGAACATTAGATTGTAACTAATGAGGTCTTTGAGGAGAGGCTGAACAAGAGCTGCTCTTTTAAGAGGTACTTATCTTCTGGCAGAGCAATCCAGGATTGGCTCCGACTGCTACAGAGGAGCAGTGCCAAGGATGGGCTTGGGAGGATTCTCCCAGTGAAACCCTGGTTTCTGTAAATGTTGCTGTTGAAACTCAAGGGATAAAAACCTTGCATTATTCCTCTACAGTTGCTGACCTGTGCAAAGTTTTGACTTTACCTTTCCATCTCCTTCTCTTGACTATTCCTTTCTAAAATGGGACAGTTTCGTAAAGGCTAAGACTGCCTAGATAGAGTGTTATTAAATATCAGTATCCCAAAGCTCAGTGATGAATTCTGGTAGAGCAGAATATTCTATTGACATGTGCTTTCCTAGGGTCCCTCTCAAAGTGTGTCCCTTTAGGGTTGTGAGGACACACTGCCAAAGTTGTTTCCTGGCTGCAAATGGAGAAATTTGCCAACCATGTCCATGTAAACTGGAAGTTAAATTAACACCAAACTAGTGATCAATTCAGATCCTTCAAGCCTATGAATAAATCCAATACAAACTAATTTCTCTGAGTGTGTGTGTGATTCCGTGGATTATGTTTGGAATTGTTTTGTCACTGAGGCTATGAATTTTTGAATTAATGCTGACTTCTTTGTTTATTGTTGTTGTTAGGGTTTTTCTCTGTTGTGTTTTGTGCTGTTTTTGCCTGTTTGGTGTTTTTAGTACTGGTTTTCAGAACTGAGTAAATTCTGTTAAGTTGTTGCTTTTTATGTCCATTTTAAAAGTTGTAATTCAACAAAGGCCAAACCTTTTTTTGAGATCTCAAATGTCTTCAAACACTGTAGTTATTCTGTATTGCTCTCAGAGATGGGAAAGCTGAAATAGTTTCAAGAAAACAAAAAATCAAAACCACTTGTTATGCAAGTGTTGGAGTTATGGTTGCTAATAAACAATTTTTTAAAAGCAGTCCTGTATTCTTCAAGGCCTGCTTTCCATCTTCACCTGAAGTGCCTTAGGGACTTTGATTATTTTGCATTATGCTTAATCTGACCTCTTAAAGGTGTGAGGCTGTTTTCAGGTATTCCAAATGAATTGGAAAATGAATGTTATACTTTGGTTTGGAATATTGTGTTAGTGACTGGGGCAGGGGGGCAACACAGAAAACTGTGCTTTGTGCTCAGCAGCTCTTAGGAAGTTGAGGGTATCAAAGTACTTGACTTCTTTGCCTGCAGAAGGGTTTTCCTCTTGCAAGTTCCAGTGCCAGCTGAAGGCTCCTGCCCCAAACTGCCTGTCCCTGCCAGATGTTACTCAGCCAGGAAATAGCATCCTGTGGGTTTTCTTTCAAGCACTACTGTTCATGTCAGCTGGAAAGGTTCATCCCCATTTTTTCAGTAGTTTTAAGCTTGGTTTGGTTTTCTAGAGGGTTTTGTTTGTTAGTTGTGAGGGTTGTTTGGTTTTTTTTGTAATAGAGGATTCAGGAGTTTGCTTTCACATGAAAGTAGCATTTGCCTTGACTATTTTCCTAACCATTTGTTTGTCTGGAATTATTCTATTACTATGGCCACAATAATCTATGCCTAAAAAACAGAATATTGTTTAATGTGACATTTAATAGTGTAAATTGTGATCATAGGACCCAGAAATTTAGAAAAAATGTAAAATTCCCTTTGTTTTTTTACCTTTATACTACTGTAAATTTAAATGTTTGTTTTTCCCCTTCATCCCTTTGCTAGTTTTTGATGGGTTTTCTATTGGTTTTTCTTATCCTGCTGTATAGTGTAGTTTTCAAAGGGCTTTTTGAAGTACCTCTTGAGGCTCTTGGGTCACTCTTCATAGGAAAATAAGGGGCCATGGAAAGAGAAGAAAATGAAAGAGTCTGTTTCTAAAGATGTACTTTTTGGTTAACCATAGCTTCTGATTTTTCTCCTCATTTTCATACCTTCATTAGCCAAATAATTGTTTTCTTCTATTTATACAACAACAGTTGATTTTATTTTCCATCAATAGAAACTGAAACTTTTACACTTGATTTCAGCATTGTTTGTTCAAGAGCTGAGAAGGGTGAGAGATGTGAATATTTAATATGAAAGTTGTATGTGGCAATTACTTGCTGTTTGATCAGACTCTTCCCCATGTCATGGGGTTAGATCTTTCCAGAGAGTGGGGAACTGGGGCTAAAGGACCAAGAGTTCATTACTTCAGTTTCTGTAGGATGGGCTGGTGATTGCTGCTGCAGATGTGAGGGCCATTTCCCTTGCCAGTGCAAGAGGTTATGTGGCTCATCTGGTGGAAGTTCCCAAGCAAGACTCTGCAGTTCCTTGTTTTTGCAAGGGGAGCTGGAGGGCTGTAAAATAGTGGGGTCATGGAGTGTTGCCTTGGTACAAGAGGAGAGCCACTGTCACCAGTTAACACCAGTAAAGAGTGTGGAAGCTCAACGTAGTAGGGTGATGCTACAGTACCATGATAAAAGCAATTGCATTTAGAGTATGTCTAAGCAGGATAGCTTTAAAAAAAAAACCCCAGCATGGAAATGAATGAGTTTATGACAGTGTAGTTTAGTCTATGGGGTTTTTTAACTGCACTTTGAGGACTCCAGTAATTTTCAAGAATTTGCTGCACTGGATGATAGTCCCATCCTGTGTTTCTACTGTACATCTGTCAGTGAATGCCCATTTTGTGTTCTGCATAACTGTTGCACATTGCTGTGTACATTTAATCCTAACTTTGTTTTTTTAATTCAGGCTGGTTTTAAAAGAAAGCAGTTTGTGTTGTCTGTGAGTATTTTCTTTTAAAATTATCCATTGGGTAATGAATAACTAAAATGTTAGAGGAAAACTCCTTTTGCCTCCAGAGTGCTGTCTTGAGGATGTTTTGCTGCAAATATTTGAGTCACAGCAAATAGTTCCTTATAGTTACAGCTATAGCAACAATAGTGTTATCTGAAATATTTCTGTTCTGGTGGATTTTATTTGTCTCAAGGAAAGGTGTAGGTCTGCCATGCTGAATGTTGTGTGTAACAGTGGTTATTTCTGGCCAGAGGGTTATGAAAAAGATTAATAATGTATGTAAAACATGCAAGCAGTGGAATATTGTGTGGGAAGATTGATACTTGCACAATAGTTTTGATCATGGCAGATTATAAGGAGGAAAAAGGGACAAGACTGGATGCAGTTTTCACCAGCTAATTGATCAATGAGCAATGTTAGAAAAAAGTCATAGAGTGGATAAGTTCTAAGAGATAAGGAAAATGAAATGGTCATCTTTTATTTTTCCACAAATAAGGAACATTTCCCATGAGTAAGAATCATCTTGGAGGTGGACAGTGCAGGCTGTAATTAGTGTCAAGGCTGATAGCAAAATCAGGTAGGGCAAGGCTAAAGTTGTTAAGAAGCTTAAAGGTTGTTTGTGTTTGGGGGAAAAAAGGAAGAAGAGATGGACTGAAGTAATGAATCAAGTAGATAAATTCCTTGCTCTCTAGTCCAGCTGTCATTGGATAGACATCCTTTGGGCAAGTTTAAATCTCTGTATGAAAAGATTGAATGTCACAAGAAGCTCTTCACTTTCTGTTTCTCCTCTTTGCAAGTAGAACAAGCAGGCTCCTTCCATGTTCCTTGCTATCTTCTGCCACTTGGGTGAGCATGTTGAAAAGATTGTTTGTGGACTAGGAAGGCAAGTTTAAGACCTGGCATCAACCTTTTCATGGAAGTGAACAAGTTTTACACTTTGGAGAGAGTGCTTTGTAAAATCAGTGAAATACAAAAAGCACCTTCAAAGTTATCTTGTTTTGTGCTGTTTTAACATAAGAGCACTGCTCTCTTTTCTTTCTTTCTTTTTTCCCTTCCCGAACACTTGTCACATGAAGCTTTTCAGTATTGAATTGCTGGTTACTTCAGAGGGGATAGCTTACAAAATGCAAACGAGTGTGAAGCCTGACCTAGCGAGGGTCCTACTGCTCACTGTGAGTCTCCTGCTGAAATGCACGTGTTACATCCCTGGTATTCCTGCGGATGAAATTCGAGTGCCGCCTTTAATCCACTGAACATACATCTTGCCTGTTCCAGTCTTTGTGTACAAGAAAGGATGTTTTCCCAGCAGTTCAGTTTCAGAAGACTGTAGGGGACGAAATGTGAAGCAGATGTTTTAAAACAACAATAAACTTTGTGACTCGCTCTGGCTGGCCCCCGTTGCTGGTGTAGTGCAGAGGGACAATGCCGTGTTTTGCTGTAACCTGGTAAGCATTAGGTGGCAGTAGCGTGTTGTATTTGGCAGCTGCTTTGTCGTTGGGTTTTATCTTTGGTGTCTTCAGTGCAGTTTCATAAATGGAGAAAGCATGTATTTTATTTCTCGTAGTTTTTGTAAAATGCTGATTTATGGTTGCTTTGGCTGTGTGACTGTAAGGGCAGCTGTTTGGAGTCTGGTGTGCATAGGTGGGATTAGTGTGCTGCAATATGTGCACAGTGTTCGTGACTTATTTTCTGGTCTGTAGTGCCTAACAATGATAACATTATCCACACATATTTTGATGATAAATATGCTGTTAATAGCCAAGTGAGTTTGGTTCTGCAGCCCTTACTTTTTCATGAGCTGTTACCATATAACATAATACAGCCTGTTAGATGAAGTAGGCTGCGGTGGTTTTTTTTTTTGCTTTTAGTCTTTATTCTTAGATAAAAAACAATCATAGGCTCAAGAGAAAGTTGGTAGGAACATAATTAACCTTTCAGCACAGTGGTGTTATTGTCACTCCGGATCTTGGACAAGTGCAGCTACCTTGTGGCCCTTTTGGAGGGTGTTTTTTCCCTTCATCCTTGTTTCTCACAGGTAAAGGATCTCAAGGATTTCAGAACTGTGTTGCATTGTATTAATTGGGCAGGATGATCAATTAATGGAAGAAGAGCAAGAAAGTGTTGACAGAACATGCTACCTAATTAGTACCTGATGGACCATGTAGGCCACAGAGCACCCAGACTGTGATGTCGCAGGGTGGCAACTATACAAGACCTTTATATGCAAAACAGGCCTGTGGAAAAGCCAGGGAAGGAAGTCTTCATTGCTGAAATATTTCCCTTTCCACTGCAACCTTGGGGGAAACTTCATACTTCATAGAAGGAGCACATATCAAATTATCAACCTTGTGTTTTGTACGTCTTGTTCTGAAGTCACGTAGCCTTTTGTTTGCTCAGGTATTTTTTAACATAAGAGCTGATATCTACAAATCGTTGTTCTTTTTTTTTTTTAAATAAAACTATGTAGCAAGAGAGAAATACTAGGGCAGTAAGATTTCCTGATGGCTCCTGTGATAAAATGGCAAGCAAAAGGATTCTAAGGGAAGGGCAGTCAGCACCACAGTGCTTGAGGGTTCCACCCCAACTGGTTTTCAATTACACAGCAGTGGTCAAGAGTTTTTCAGGTGAAGCTTAAGTAATTCTGAATTGAAAAGCACTCTGAGTCTAGGAAGGTAGGATGCCAGAATTATTTAGTTACTGGTAATTAGTTGTTTTTTTCCATTCATTTGTATAAATAAGTTGCTAATTAATTCACATTCTTCATTCAGAAGTTCTTCCTCCAGTGACAGAAGTTTAATGTTTACATGGTTAAATGGAAGATTTTTTCAAAATGAACTCATTTTCTCCTGCAGTTTAAGCTCCTTTGTTTTACTGAGATAAACATCTTCCTGTTTCAGAGTACTTTTGTTGAGTAAATGACCTCTCCTTTTTTTGTGTGTAAAACAGTGTATTTTTTTACCCTGCCCTAATTTTATAACTTCAGCTGGTGAAGTTG
Organism: Aphelocoma coerulescens; assembly: GCF_041296385.1. Taxonomy (NCBI): domain Eukaryota; kingdom Metazoa; phylum Chordata; class Aves; order Passeriformes; family Corvidae; genus Aphelocoma; species Aphelocoma coerulescens. Next base: position 10,437,336 of record NC_091019.1, read on the forward strand.
GAAAATGGCTTCTTTCTGTGACCTTTCAGTGAGTGCCACAGGGTGGGGGCCAAGTGCATGTTTGTCACCTTTTTCCTTGGTTGTCACAGGTGGCTAAAACATGCTTTTCTTAAATTTTGTTAACCAAAAGTTCAAATTCCAGTTTAATAAGTGAATTGATAATTTGGCCTGTGTTCTGATTTAGAACCATCCACAGAATGGATTGTGCAAGAAAAACAGTTCAGCCGTAGAGCACAGCAGCCAGTCTGTGCTCTGTATATCCTGCCCACAAGCAGAGCAAATGATTTGGAGGTGTTGTGCTTGGGTGCTCAGCTATAGCTGACATATGCATGGCAAAGGTAATACCAGATCTGGGTGTTAGTTCTGTTACATGCTGATGGGGATTTGTGGCTGAAAGTATTCAGTGTGACAATGGATGTAAAATTAGCCAAAGTGTTAACTTTAAATGTAATTACAGAGCTCTTGGAGTGTTGTAATTGCATTATATGGTTCCTTTTCCATGCTGTGTCCAGCAGGGAGACTGCTCAGCTTTACATTTTGGTGCTTTATCAGCTGATCTGGAACTTTCAATACATGCTGCATAATTTGATTGAAAATATTGCTACAAGCAATGACAGTTCAGAACTGGAGATGTGCAGTTTTGCCAGGATGGGGGGTGATGAGGGGAACCCACTCTCCTACACTGTGTTAAGCTTAGCTGATAGTATTTCAGATCAAGACATTTAGTATCTTGGACAGCTTTAAACATAAATTTATTGTGCCATGAGACCAGTAGAAGCAGAATTACTTGTTCATGAGGGCTGGGACCTAGACCAGCCACAGTTGAAACTGTTCGAGGACAGAGATTTCAGGGTGGGTACCCTGCATAAAAACCCAAAGTCAGTCTGAACTTTGCAGTGGAGGCAGGGTTTTTCTACCAGCTCTCACACTAATCCTGCTCACAATCTGCAGCAAGAGACCCTCTGATAAACGTTTCTGGATCAAAGCAACAAAACTCTTATTTCCAAATGTAATTTTAGAAAGAGGAGGAATGCTGCACTAAACTTAATTGTCCAAACTTGATTCCAAAGCTATGGGAAGACGAAGACTGAACACAGTCTTTTTGTGGAGAGAGAGAAAAAAACTGAGTACAAAGAGAATGTCAGCCTACCATAATATTTTGATTTTTGAAATTACTTAGAATAGTTGTTGATTTCTTAGATATTTATAGATGTGGCTTAAATATTGTGGTCATACGGCCAGATTGACAGATTTTGTTTTAGGAATTGTAATTGCTTTCTTACAAAAATGTGTCCTCATGGTCTGTAAATAACTAGAGAAATAGATGCAATTATATGACCCAATCCAGCCCTTGTTTAGCACTTAATTTCTCCAGATTTCTATGAGCATTTGTTCCGACCTACACAGATTTGGTTGTTGGTTTAAATCTAGCCAAGGCTGGTGGTGTCTTAATTGCTACCACAGAGCAACCATTTGGCCTGTGCGAGATGAATGTTGTCAAGGTACCTTCTGCAAGGCGGACATTCATCCACTGGGAATGTATCAAGAAAGTTTTCATTAATTGGTCCCTTTGTTGGCATTTGTGGCAGAGCAGCCAAAAACTGAGTATGAACAGACACTATGTCAAGGGGTGAGATTTATTGGCAAGTCTCAGTAAAAACTGGTATTTACTATATATATTGTAAGCAGGGGCAAAGGAGTTTCCAACTAAGAACAGCCTGGCATTAAATTTTCTCATATTTTTTTTAAAAAGGCAGGGAAATGTAACAAGAATTCAAACTCGATCAGAAGTTAAACAGGAAATAGCCAGTTAATATTTTTCTTCTTAATGTTGACTGTCTTGCAGCTTCTTCTTAATGTGATGTGAAGTGTTATGATGGGCTGTATGATGTACAGACAGATTTGCATGGACCTATAAATACTTGTGTCAGATGAGAACAGTTGACAGTTTTTGTCCTGACTTCATTTGCTTAACCTGCAGATAATAACAATTACAGTTGATAATGTATACATGTAGAATAAAGCATGACAGATGTTTTTAAACATAGTTGCCAATTTCGATATTTTTATCTTCATATTAATTTTTGTACTTTGATCTTGTTGCTTTGTTAAAAGGATGCACTTCATTATATTGCAAGGGACATACTGGTAACGATTTGTGCATTTTGTCTTAGTGCAGCATGCTTGTTTGTTTAACTTTGTACAGAGCAAGGCTGTTTGCATGATGCTTGCTGTTCTGCTTGCTTAAGCCCATTTTAACTTTTTTTGTGTCATAGTGTGCTATAAATAAAATAACAGTTTATTACTCTGAGGGAGAGTTCTGATTCTGAAATTTGAATATATTGCCTGTGTGATATTGAGCTTTGATACAAGAATAAACAGATTGAACCCCCAAATACTGATAATCTGATTGATAAAAGTGCTTGGTATTAATCTGTCCAGTTGCCCTAATGAGTCAGAGTTTCATCCTCTTGGATTCCCAGCCATGAGTCTGGTGATGTGGTTGGAAAATAATTGCTTGGGTTTCTCTCTTCATCCAGCTGCTTCCAGTGTTTCCCCCCTCCTCATTCTCTTTCTGTTCTGAGCAGTGGAGTGTCCAGCTCACTCCTGCCAGTGGCTGTCAGTGGTGTGTCCTGCTCTCATCTCACACTATCCTGTGCTTATCTAGGGCAACTTCCACTTCTGCCGTGTTAGTCCATCCAACCCTTTGCATACCAATTTCGTGGCTTGGATCTCTTCTGTTTGCAGTTTTAATTCAGTTCTTTCATTCATCAAAAATGTACCTGCACCAGATACGAAGAGTGTTCTCTTTGTAAAGTTGGGATTGAATTTCTCTTCCCTGACCATTGCTGAGTGTCTTTCCTCACTGCTTATTTTTAAATATAAATATGCATCTTTTTACACATTCCAAAAGGTGTTGTAGTGTAGGTTGTGAATTTTTTTTTTTAAAAAAAGGTAATTCATAGTTGGTGGAAATCATACTTCTCACTGCATTCCATGGATGAAGTACTAGCTATAAAAGTACTGTAGCTACTACTATATGCCTAACATGGAGAAAGGGATAAGGATGCTGAGATACTGAGTTAATTTGGGATGTTAATATTCTATCATTTACTCTTATTTAAAGTGCAGGTTTAGTCGTGAGATGTCGTTTCTTTCAAAGGCAGAAATACTTGGGTGCATCTGAGTAATCCTCTGGTAAAATCCTACTACTTGATTTACTTAGGGCACATCTCCATCTTTAAATATATTCCTTATTCAAATATAGGCACACATCCCGTATGGAAATAAAGCAGGAATTCAAGACTTGTCTAAACCTGTCGGTTCAGTTTAGCAAGGTGATTCCATGAGACTGTAGATGATTTCAGAGTTAAAAATCTCTAATAAATCAGGTAGTTTAGAAATTTATTGTGTTGTGTTGGTAGAACTCACTACTTAATGGTTACTTTATGACTCATGATAGTAAGTCCAAAACAGTCTAACTTGAATTTTTGAGCTCTGATGGTTTCATCATTGTTTTATGCCTGTCGTTACGTTTGAATTTTAGAACCTTAATAATGGTTTCCCTTATGGGGAGAAAAATCTGAAAAGTGTATAATAAAAATTTAAAAATCTGAAAATATATCTCTAAAATAATCATCTCAGAAGAGGTCAAGAATTTAATGCAGCCACATTTGATTCATCCTTTTTGTATTACTTTTTATTTTCTGCTGAAGAATTCTGCATTGAATTGACAACTTTGCAGAAAATACTGGAAAGTAGGAGAGACAAAGCTGTAGAAAGTAGAGTACTCCTTAGTTTGATCCTGGAAAAAAATTAGAACTGATTTCCTTTCAGTTTCCTTGGTCAGAAAAAAGAAAGTTTACATTTTAAGTGGCTTACATAAAAGCTATGTAATTTCAGCAGGGAGGGGTTTTTTTACAGTTATTTGGGAAATACACAGTAGTAGATTAAATAAATTTTTTGTAAGTGAAATGAAAATTTGGAAGCAGTGGTAGTTTTCCTCAAAAATAAAGCCTCTTGGTTTGATGTATGGAATTAGGGATGTGGTGCATCTTTTGTTTTTAGGGTGAATACCCTTTATACACAAGGGAAAACAGCCACAGTAATGTATTAATTACTAGATGAGAAGGGATAGTACTTTTAAAACCTTTTCTAAATAACCAGCCTTTTCAATCTGGCATGTGGCAAAGTAGCCATGAGTGAAAGTTTGATCATATTAAGTGATTTAGTTTTCATGTATTGCACAGTTTAGGGAGAGATTCCAGTGTAAAACTTAGACCTGTAATGCTTCACCCCTCCCCTCCCACTGAGCTTTATTCACCTGATTCTCACTGGGTGCTGTAAATGTGTTTTGAAAAATAAATTCATGAGCTCCAGTAAGAAATGTACATTACATTGATTTAACTAGAGGATTTCTGCTTGCTAATTTGAATTTGATTAAAATCAGTCACCCTGTTACATTTATTGCCCAAAGTTAAGGAGCTTGTAGCAGGGTTGGGAGGACGGGGACCTTGGCGTGGCATCTGTGGCGCTTGAGTTGCTCAGCCAAAGCTCAGCCAGCTCTCATCGTTCCTTGTCCTGTGGTGTGAGAGTTCTTGAGGTCTGCTGATCTGTTACTGAGATCTAATACCAGTTGTTGACTAAATGGTCACATTAACTTCCAGGGATTGCAGTTCTTTAAAGTGCAGAAGAGTCCAAACTTCATGGAGTATAAAGTAGGCAGAAATTCAGAGAGTAGCAGTTGAATGTGCTGTAGCATATTCCAAATTCTTATACAGTTGTGTGCTACACTGTACAAATAAGAATATCATAAATAAAATAGGTGTTGGAACTCAAGGCATTTTCACAGTCTACACTTGAAGACTGCAACAACATTAGTCTTGGAGTGAAAGCTCCTCTGGACTCAGACCCAGAGGGAAGCCAAAGCACAGGGGTTGAATTAAAACCTTTGGATAAGCTGAGATACATGAAGCCACACCAAAGTGAAATAGAAATACAGATTTTTTAACTTTAACTAGAAATACGTGCTAAGTGCCTTAAACATTAAAAAAGCTGTAGCAGAGACCTTAAACACAGTTCTTACTGCAGCAGTGTTACCTTTTCATAGAATTCTTTAGACAAAATAGAGATAGAGTTATATTATTCACATTTTTTAGAGTGTTCACATAAACAATAAGAACTGAAACTATGCAAATCTGTGTGATACCTGTGTAACACTTGTGTAAGACTTACGACTGTTAGAATTAGACCAGGATAGGTTAAGAAAAGGAAAACTGGAATCGTGTGTTAATCTTATTGGTCAATTAGCAAATATAATCCACACTTCTGTAAGAAGAGTATAGAGCATATAGAGTATAGAGCATATAGAAGAAGAAGGAGCTGGGTTTTGCCTGCTGTTTGCTGTTGCTGCTTGGCTTTATCATGTAACCCCTTTATCATGTAACCCCTGTCGAACTTCACCTTCAAGAAAGCTATGAGACTATGAAATAAAGAACTTAGCAGAACAGCAGCCTCCTCTGCTCTCTTACCCTGGTCCAGGAAGGAAGGGTAACCCATGAAAAGCTCAACACATTAGCACCTTTTTTTGGAGACAGAAAAGGTTTGTTTATTTGCCCATTCTTTATTCTGTAACAGATATCAAAGGCAATAGATGAGCATAATGAAATACAAGTAATTTACCTAAAAAAATTCCATGAAAAATTTCTAACTTTTTGAATACTTGAGAAAAGACTGTGAACTGAACCTCAATTTGTGTTTCAGAGTGTGTTTGCCAGGTGATACGTTGTTTCTCACAGTATCCAACCTGCTGAAAAGTATGGTCTGGTGTACATTAAGAATAACACAGTAGAATGCAGTTGTTATATCAAGGTATGATAATGATATTGTAATTGAAAAGGGCACAAGGTGAAGTTTGTGTTAGGCAGCTTTTCCTGTTGCCCTCCAGTGTCAAACATTTCACCAAGTCTCCAACAGATACTGCTTAAAGTATGTTTTTCATTTGAGCTTTGGACTTCAAGGTTCATGCTTTTTCAAAATTTTTTTACCAATTTCAAAAGCTAAAGGAAGTGAAGCCCTTAAGAAATTGGTTTTTAATTAACTCTTAACACCAATAACCAGAGTCCTCAAGAAATACTAAGACAATGTGACATTTAAGATAAACATCAGGAGAGAGAGCAGTATCAGAATGTTATTAGATGAACTAATATATTTCCAAAATCAATTAGTTTATTTTTTAGCATTCACAGTAACTGAAAAGCATCATATGCTGTAAAGTGATACAAATTCCAGACAGGGAGTCAGCAAGTTACTTCTGGTACAGCTATAAGAAAGGAAAAATAGGTTGGGCATATATTTCCAACCTTTTTTGTTTTCCCTTTCCTCTGCTGGACTTGGGAAAGGATTGTTTACTGTTTTTATAAAATCCTATAAAATAGTAACATGTTAGTGAAACTTAGTTTTGAACACAGTAATCAGGATGAGTGCTCAGCAAAAAGTTATTTTTATGAAGTATTGCTCCTCAAACCATTGCACATATGCAGCTGAAAGATTTAAACGTATCCAGTAATAGGGCTGAGAACAGTGCTCAGGTGGGGTATGAATGGCATAAAGATCATCTGCACAGATCCTGAGAAGTGACATTGCAGGAAACATGGGGGGGCTCCAGCATTTTGAATGAAAACTTACAAGTGGGTGCATGAGGGAGAGATGAGCAGCAGTTCAGTCGGAGCTGAAGGAGGGAGGTCGAGTAGAAAACAGGCCTGTCTGCTTTCATTACGCGGCCTGGACAGGCTGCAGCTGAGATTAACCCAGAAATAAGGCTGAATGGGAAAGAGGAGCAGATCACAAACGTCCATCATATTTCACCTCCTGCAAAACAAAACCAAACCCCTGGCTCTGTTTCTTCAGGCAGCTCCTCTGAAGGTTACACTGGAGAAGGGAGCAGGATCAGACGCAAGACTCTGGTAACTAGGAGTGAGGGAAGATCCCAAAAAAGAGTACGGTTGATTTATGTCTGAAGTATTGACTGAGGGTATTAGATGCTCCCTCTGAACTTTGGTACTTTGGTAAAGTGTCCTCGGTGCCTGAGTGGCTGAACAGTGTCTAAAACAACTGGAGAGAGGACACCTCGTTTCCTGTCTTGAAGAGAAAAGAGAAGGGCAGTTGAATCAAGACTGGATTTTTGCTACAGACCAATGCCTGCATTTTGATTAGCAAGCTAGAGAGTAGGAAAAGTAAGTCAATAAGAGTGTAACAATAAGTACATAAATCCAGATGAAATGGGGTCACTGGAATAAAAAAAGAATAAGAGGAGTAGAGTAAAAGAGCTGATGTTTGAGGATTTTTCTTAGTGTAGATGTAGTTTGCTAAAGGCATGAAATGATAATAAAGGAGAAAGGCATCCTTCTAAAGAGGAAGGAGCAAATAGGTTCAGCAAGCATGGAGACCAAAATGGAGAGAAATAGATAGATGTAGATATGGATACATATTTTAATGAGTAGGTCCCCCACAATGGAGTTAATACTAGTTAGATGAAATTGTAGTCTTTCTAACATAAAAATTGCATATGCTACATATTAACTAAATTGTCCAAATCTATAGGAAAGGAGTTAAGGGCTGTGTGATGAACCTGAAGAATAATTAATTTTCTGCATTGTTCAAGAAATGAACAGAGTAGTGTTTTTTGCATTGATTATTATTTTTCCAAAGTACTTTTGTGATGTGTGGTTTACTGGATTTTGCTGTGTCTTTCCAGCATAGTTCAAAAATGGTTTTTCAGTCAGACAAGGTTTTGGTGCAGCAAAGGGAAAGCGGGACCAATTTTGTGGCAGTGTTCCCTCAACATTTGTGGCAGGAGGGAAGCCAGGTATGCTTAGTTCTGCTTTGAGCAGTTGGTCAGTAATGTTTCCATGTATTTCTAACAAATTGATCTGAGAATGTGTGGTCTTTGTGGCCAATCCAAATATCTAGCAGTTATCTATATAGAATGCAAGAACTTAATGCAATGACCAAAATTTTTTGGTTTTGTTTGTGTCTTAAAATTTCATCATCTTCAGTTGAGGAGATAGAAAAGGGGTCTCTAAGAGAGGAGTCTTCATAGATCACAACAGTGCTTTAGCCATATTTTCAGCAAGTTGTAAGGTAGTGCTCAGTCTTGAATGCAGAGGGGACTTGAAGTGGAACAAAAATAGGATTTTGTGTACAGACCTCATACATGAGGTTGCAGATACATCCACCTGTATATGGAAAAATACCAGTGAAAAAACTTGAGGTCAAAGCATTTTGCTCATCCGTCCCTGCTGCTGTTTTACAGGGGACTTGTCTGGGTAACACCTGTCAGTGCCAGTGACAGAGACAGTGAGCAAATAGACTCCAGGAGAAATGCTCCTTTTACATTTGGGATTTTATCAAGTACACATGGTACTAGTATTTTTTTCTTTCCAAAATTAATTGTAAACTAAAACAGAATAATTTAGTCAGAAATCTGCTTAAACACTTATAGAACAGGTGTTCCACATCTTAAAATCTGCTGCATGTTTCAGTGCCTCCACTGATGTTGGTATAAAGGGCAGTTAGAGCTCCAGAATGAGGGAAAACTTGGTCTATGATTATCTGCTGGTAGGCCTGATTATATTGCAACTTCCTCAACTTAAATGCTGTTTCCTGTTGGTCCATCACGTCTACTGAGCAATTTAAAATATCAGAAAAAAAGAAATTACTGGAGATGAATTAAAGCTACTGGAAGATGGAGCTTTGAGGGGTCTTTTTCAGCAGACATTGGAACCACTCAAGTCAGAATTTTCTGCTCAGAACAAATGAGAAAGAAAACATGTTACCATTTTAATTATTATTGCCTGTTTAACGTGAGTTTTCTTGAATAACCATGTCCTTGAATATATTTCTTAACTAAAATGACACAATTTTGTAGCTAGTGATCCATGACTTTAAATATTTGGAAGGGCTCTTGATTCACTGGACTGGAAGAAATTAAAGATGTTGAGGCATATTTTCAGAAGTAGAATTGCATGTAGTATAAATTATATTTGATCATGTATATTTTATTTACCATTTAAATCATAAAAAAGCTAGGCACATGTAATACAGCATTCAATTTATCTGTAATAGCTTTAACTAAACATTGGTGGTTATGTGTAAATCAGCTCTGTGTCATATTATGAGAGCTGCCAGCACTTCCAGCACCTCCTCTTGTTCCTATGTTGTGGTCCCCTGCATGTACCTATTTCTGTTTGTGGTAGTCACTCTCTAGGTAAATTGTCCATAAGACCAGTGATTCCATCAGCAAATTATCCAGAAAATGCCGTCAGTGCACATGGTGACACTTGTGCCACTGGTGGTTCTGTTGCCATTCCAGTGGGATAATTAAATTGGCAGTTTCCTCTTGTTCCCAGCGTCGTCATCTCCCTTCCTTTGGCTCCTTAGCTTAGACCTTCTCCTTTTCTCTGTCCTCCTAACTGAGTATCAAATGCATTATTGATTGCTCCTCTCCCACCCTCCTCACTTTCACTCCCCCAATCTTTTTTTTTATGTTGTTTTTGATTGGCAGTATCATCCCGACAAACAGGAGGCAGATGTGCCAGCAGGAGAAGTGGAGGAGCGCGTGCAGCGGTTCATCGAAATTGATCAAGCGTGGAGAATTCTAGGGAACGAGGAGACAAAAAAAGAGTATGACCTGCAGCAGCGTGGTAGGTTCCTGCCAAGGAGTGCTGGAGTGGCAGCAGCTCTTTAAATAAGCAGGGGCTGGGAGTGGTAGTTAGATGGTATTTTAAAATGCTGTTTAGTGCTGAACCAAATGTTTCTTTCACTCTTGTCCTACTTTCAAACGTGGATCCATTATTTATAGCTTGCGCTGCACATACATTAGCTGCTGAAAATATGGAATTACTTCCAACAAAACGTTAGGGGGCATTATTCCTAATAGTTTGAATTATTATGAAATCTATACTAATTGCAGACCTTAGCCCTTTTTATTTTATGAAGGTAGCTTCATTAACCGTTCTTAATTTTAAGTTTCATACTCCATTTTGTTGCAGTGTTTTAGATGTAAGTATTAATCCATCAACACCTAGTGTTCATTGTGTACGGATTTATAGCCAGAATCATTAGGACACATTCTTTTCCATTGTGTGTGTTAGGTGGTGTTCATAATTCATCCGTAGTCTAAACTAGCCTTTCTAAAGCAGGTTTGTAAATAATATTTCAATGTAACATATTAACTAGGCAGCTCTAGCACACATTTCTTTTTATGCCTCTCAGAAAATAGCTTCTTAAAACAGTGACAGGCTGTTGTGAGAAAGAAAGGGGGGAAATGTAGGTCAGGTCTGTCACACATGGGCTACCATTACATGAAGTGATAGGCTGTCTTTCTGCTCTGGCCTCAGGATAGGAGTCCCTCAGCCTTCCATTAGAACCTTCAATAAATGTATATCCACCCTACATGTTAATGGGGGGAGTCAATAATAGTGGCTTGCCTGTGGGGAAAACACTCGGTCGCACTCTGCAGTAACACACTGCGGCCCGGCATTGACGTGGAGCCACCACCACTGCGGAATGTGTCTGATAAAAGCCCACTGTCTCTGCAGCTTGTTATTGAATTCCCTGCCATTGTACATTGGCACACCATCAGACCTTGCTCTCTTGTGCTGATTTTTAACTCCCCTGCTGCCGCCGATGCCACAACTTGGAGAGACAAAGGCGTAGTCACTGTGGCACATAGGCATCACTGCAGGATAAAGAGGGTGATACAGAATTGGATCTACACAGGGTGAATTCTCGAGTTAAATAACCTTGTATTTCAGACTTTGTGTGGCTTTGGGAAGAGAGGGGGAGGGGTGAAAACAGAGTTGTTGAATAAATATTTTAGAACAATGGAAAGATTTGGATCTTGTTCTGTTTGTAATGTAAACAGTATTAAGATCAGACTTAAATAAATTTTTCATCTCAAAGTTATTTTTTAAATGTCTGAAGGTGATGTCAGAACAGGAGTTTCTGCTGCCCAGCGCTCTCATCCTATTGTACTCTTACCATTGTAATACTGGTTGTGTCTTCTCTTTTCACAAATTGTATGTGCAGAGGAAAGAGGAAACACTAGAGATGAAGTTAGGAATCTTTTCAGTATTGAGTGAGTTTTACCTACAGCTTAAATTCCGACTATGAAGTTCTGTTTTGCCTGGGTCAGGTTAATCCACTGGAGTAGAGAGATACATCAAGATTTTGTTTTCCCTTGGGATTTAAGGACATAGCTATAAATTAGTTTTGACAGTAATTTGAAGATTATTTGTATTTTCCGAGATTCTTTTGCATCCAGAGGAGTTCTTCGAAAAGCCATCTCCAGATTCTGTATAAAAGACTTGGTAAATAAAGAAATCAGATTGTACCTCTATTTAGGCAGGTGTTGGGTATTGGATGGTGATGGGACATTCTGTTTTAGTACAGAGGGTGCCATTCCCAGGGCCCCCGTGTTTCAGGCTGAGCCACACCTAACACACATGTGCAGTGCTGCTGCATTCTTTCCAGCATGTTCCCTGGCAGCAAAATGATGGGGAAATAAATTCTAGTTCTTTGAATGCCTGTCAAGCTGCTTCTGAAGTCATGATTCTAGACAAATTCGTAGACACTGCCATAAAAGCTCACAGAAACAAAGGAATTGAGACAGCAGCTAAGGGGAATAGTGATGAGAGAGATAATACAGCAAGTTAGTAAGATGCAAAGGAAGCCTAGGAAGAAGGATCTGAAGGATGCCAGTGTGTGTATGTGTGTGGCTGCCCATCAGCAGGAAGCCCTTTGCACTGTAGTCTTTTCCTCATTTCACAGATTGTTTATTTGTATGTACCTTCTTGTGTTACACTAACTAAATCTTAATTACTTGGCTCAGAAATTCAGTAGCCAGAGAAGTTCCAAGGAGATGAAATTCTGGGGGGCTCTATGGTTTTAATTTTCTTTTGTTTGAATTGTTGCAGATACCAGGTGAATGTGCTTTTATATCTTAATACTGCTTTTCTCTGAAGGTTTCCCAATAATCTCCTAATTTTTTTCGTGCCTTCCGGCCATAGCATTAAAGGGAAGGGACAAACCACAAACTGTTCAGAGGCTAGGCTCAAATACTTATCCAGCTTTTTCTGATCTGGAAATCTTATAAGAACTGCCTTTTTCAATGTTTTCTGAAATTTTTTCCAATTCATTGTTTTGTCATATAAGAATACCTTTTTATGATTGTGAATCTTTTGTTTACAGTCCCTGCAAAAAAATTGGGGGATGAAAAAAAAATCTGCATAACAATTAATCTATGAAGAATGGACTTGGGTTTTTTTGTCAATAGATTTTCTTCTTAGATTTTTCCATTCTTTGTTTGATATCCCATGTAAAAAAGATGAATATGCAGTTAAAATCAAGCTTGACACTGATAATTACCATAAGTTTGTCAGTGAGTTTAGCTTGGAAAAAACGTGTTTCACATTCCTCACATTAGAAGTCATCTAAACCCTGAAAGTTTATGCTTTTGTGACACACCTGGAAAGAAGAAAAACTTCTCAGAGAATCAGAGAATCACACAGGCTGGAAGACACCTTCATAGGCCATCCAGATCAATCTCCTACTTAAAGCCATTCCTCATAGTCAGTTGCTCAGGTCTTCTCCAGCCTAGATTTAGTGTCTCCAAGGATGGAGGTTCTTGAGCTGCTCTGGGCAGCAGCTCCAGTGTTTGAACACCCTCAGAGTAGAAAAACCAACCAAATGAATGGAAACCAAACCCCAAATCAACCAAAACATGTTTTGCTTCTATCAAGTCCTATATAAGGACTTCACAACTTGTGCCTTGCACTTCTCTTCTTTCCTGTGTGTATTTCTGAGAAGTCTCTCTGCATCCTCCTTGCCCCTGACCATGGTGGCACTCCAATGGACTCACTCTCATATGTCAGGGCTTTGTACTGGGGACACCAAAACTGGACACAGGATTTCAGATGCAATTTCTTTAGGGCTGAGTAGACAGGGAGAAAAATCCCTACGCTGACCTGCTGGCCACGCTCTTGCTGCCACAGCCCAGTGTGGGGCTGGCCTTTGCCACAGGAGTGCCCCTGTGCTGACTCGTGTTGAGCCTGTTGTCCATCAGGTCCCTCTGTGGAGAACTGCTTACCAGCCAGATGTCTCCCAGCCTGTACTGGTGCATTGGGTTATTCCATCCCAGAAGCAGGACTTCATCTTGGTTGAACCCTTTGATGTCCCTGCCAGCCCATTTCTATATCCTATCCAAGTCCCTTTGAATAGCAGCCCTGCAACTGTTTGGGATTTTTGTTGATATATGCAAAGGAACTGTATCTAAACAATCACATTACCAAGGTAATACTATTAATTCATTTGATGTTGTAATTATTGATTGATTTTAGGTTTTAATTATTAAGGATTGATAAGCAGAAAGGTCACAAAATTAAATGAATAAATTGGTGCCTTAGATTAGTTTCTGGTGATAAAGGCAGCAGATAATTCAAAGCTAGTAATGGAATCGACACTAAAACCAGTTGCTTTGTGTATGTTTTTGGGTGGCAAATTTAAGAATCTAGGGGTTTTTTTCCATGTATGGCTCTAGTGAGGTTCATTCAAGGATGGTATATTCTCACATGAGGATGGACACAGATGTCCATAACTCATAGAATTGCAGAATGGTTTGGGTTGGAAGATACCTTAAAGACCATCCTGTTCCAGCCCCTCTACCATGAGCAGGGACACCTTCCACAGGACCAGGTTGCTCAGAGCCCCATCCAGCCTGGCCTTGGACACTTCCAGGGATGGGGCAGCCACAGCTCCTCTGGGCAGCCTGTGCCAGAGCATCACCACTCTCACAGTCAAATATTTTTCCCTCTATGTAGTGAAAACCTGCTGTCTTTCAGTTTGAATCCATTCTGCCTTGTCACTACGTGCCCAGAGGAGTTTTCACATCTTGGCACATACCTCCTTTGGATTTTGAATTTTTAAATTACACTTTTAGAAAAATACTGCAGATGCAGTTTTCATACAGGAGTAACTTTCCAGTGTAATTTCTGTTATGTTTGTGTGTCATTTCTTAGGCAGGAGGAATTCCACTCTAACTGGAATTGCCAGTGTTCCAGTTTGTGCCTCTGAGAATGGTTCTGGTTCCATCCCCTCTGTTCCTTTCTGTTAGGCAATGAGGCACAACAAAAAATTGTACTTAGCCTAAAATAGCTCGTTTTATAACACCTGGTCACTAATGCAGGCTTTGCTGACAATACCAGTGGTTTTGCAGTGTGCCAGGTTATGCTCTGTACATGACAGAAGTGTATATTCCTTCTCCAGCCATAGATTTTATAGCTGCAGCCCCTCAGCTGGAGCACAAGCCTTTGAACTCTGTGGAGTTAAATCTCATCTGCAACAAGTGAAGCAGGATTACTTTGGTATTTTTATAACGGACATATCTCTTTGTTAATGAAAATTCTTAACACATGACTTTGTTAAAATTTCAAAGTAAGTGCAATTGTTTTAAATTAACTTAAAAGAGTCAAATTTAAGTAATTGTTTTAAAACTGAAAAGTCTATTAGAAAAAATTAGCTTGTGAAAACATCTAGTGAGTACTGTGGTGATTTTTATGCAGAGTAAATACTATAAATGGTATTTGACTGACAGTACATATCTTGAAGTTTAATTGTGTTTGGTTTGGGGAAAAAAGAAAAAATTAATCCTAAGTATGTATGCCTGATAAAGAGTAGAAAAATCTTTCAAGTATTATGACTATTTTTACTATTACCATAAACTGTTAAAAGGGTTGAATTTCCATTTACTGCTTGCAACCCTTTCCCTAAAACTCAGCCTTAAATAGCCCAAGAAATATTTATTGTATCTTCAAGTGAAACTTAAATACCTTTCCTCTTTTACAATTTCTGAATGACCCAGCAAGGGCTCTAGTAAAGCTCTACTGAACCAAGCTGCTAATAGTTATTTAATGTTGTTCTGTAGCCTGAAAGAATCTCAGTAGATTTTTCCTTTTAATCTCTTTGAATTGCAGGCTCATAAACCTCTCTGATGAGCCTGCCAGTGTTTTCTTAGATCCTGCAGTTGAGACAATGGAGCTGCAGAATCCTTTCACCTCTTGTTGTCAGACAAATCCAATAGATGGCAAAGCCAGGCAGGCTGTACTACTGGGGAATTAAGATTTGTTTCATGAGTTCTGGTGAATGATCAGGTCTTCACATTTCCCCCTGTATGTTCAGGGTGTGTTTCAGAAATGTAACTCTGTACACAGAGTTTTACAGCCTGAGCAGACTGTTCAAGGTGCAAGGCCACCACATCACTCAGCACTGGTAACATTCCTGCTCTCCTTTGGCCAAGGAGTGAAAATGGGACACCAGTTTACTTCAGACAACCACCAACAGGGAGCCATGGTTGTCATAACAATGATGCAGATGAAATAAGGAAGGACACAAGAAGTATGAATCACTGTGAGAACCAGTAGGTTGGATGTTCTGCTTGCAAACTCAGACTGGGCCATGCCTCTGTTTTTTAGTAAGTGGCTACCTCTGTTTCTGCTGTCTCAAGGTGTATTAATGTCTGGGTAATGTATTTAGTAGAGAACTAGAAAATAAAAAAGCTTTGTTCAACTCTGGAAAATGTTTCTCCTGCTTGAACCAGACAGGCAAGTAAATGCAGTGTGCAAAACTGCCTGACAAGAGCTGTTACTGGATTATGTGTGAAGTCAAGAAATAGAAAATTTTTATTTTTTGAGATAACCAGATTTCAGATCTCATAGAATCACAGTCATAGAATATGCTGAGTTGGAAGGGACTTAGCAGGATCACTGGTGGCCCTGCACAGGACACCCCAAGAATCCCACCATGTGCCTGAGAGTGTTGTCCAAACACTTCCTGAACTCTGTCAGGCTTGGTGCTGGGACCGCTTCCCTGGGCAGCCTGTTCCAGTGCCCAACCACTCCCTGGTGAAGAACCTCTTCCTGATATCCAGCCTAAACCTCCCCTGACTCTGCTTCAGGACATTCCCTTGAGTCCTGTCACTGGTCACCACAGAGAAGAGATTGGTACTGGCCCCTCCACTTCCCCTCATGAGGAAGTTGTAACTGCAATGAGGTCTCCCCTCAGTCTCCTCTCCTCCAGGCTGAACAGACCAAGTGCCCTCAGCCACTCCTCATACAGCTTCCCCTCAAGGCCCTTCACCTTCCTCCTGGCCTCCTTTGGACACTCTCTAATGGCTTCGTGTCTTTCTTATATTGTGGCACCCAAAACTGCACACAGGACTCAAGGTGAGGCCTCCCCAGGGCAGAGCAGAGTGGGACAATCCCTTCCTTTGTCTGGCGACGCTGTGCCTGATGCCCCCAGGATCTGAGCATCAGATGGGGAATAACGATCTCTGTTCAGGCTGGGAATTGGGAGAAGGATTAATTTTGCCCATTGGTTGGGGTTTTTTTATTTTCAAAATTACAGTTGCAGTGATGAATTAGAAAAGCTTTGTTGAAATTCTGTTCCCTGGGCTTCATATTGTACCATGTTTGGAATAGAAGAGAGAGTAGACTTTTCCTCAGCTGCTTCTTCATTACTTTAATGGTTGGACTCAATGATCTTTAAGGTGTTTTCCAACATAAATGATTCTATGATTCACAGGTTACTGTACTTGAAGTATGGTAACCTCATGAATTTGCATCGTACCAGTTCTCTTCATGGTGGCTTATGGCCCAGTTGCCCTTTTTGTACTTTGTAGCAGCGAGGCATGACCTAAACCTCCACCACCAATCCTATAAAAGTTGTTTGGAGTGAACTTCTGCTTCATGAATTCCAAGTAGGAAACTCTGCAAGTTTTCTAACTCAATTTTTTGTTACCTGTAGATGAAAATCTTTTCATTCTACAACACGAGACCCTTTCCCTTTGTGAAAATTGTGAATTTTTCTTCCCAGTATTAAAAATAATATGTATAAAATATATAAAAATATGTGAAATAGGAAGCATTTGCCATTTTCATACTGTTCTCATAGTTATGGTACTGTCTTATTTGATCACGGTGGTGAGCTAGATGGGTAGACAAACTTGATTTTGATCTCTGCTTATTGTTTTCTTCCTCAAAGAAAAGGAGGATTCTGCTTCAAGCAAGGCCTGCTGGGGAAAGGCCTCTGGCTGGTTTTGTGGGTGTTTTCAGGACATTCACCACTCCAGTCCTCACGTTTTGTAGCTTGTACCAAGCAAACTCCCAGTAACATTGGTGTTATTTGGGATGAGATAAGCCATCTGGTCCTTTTGTATTTTTGTATTTTGACACCTCACACAGTTAACTAATGTTCTGATCAGTGTAAGGAAAACTGGTGTATCTTCCAGTTTTCTTTCATCATTACACTCCTGATTTTTTCCCTTTCTTTTGACAGTAATAAACTACTGGGTCTGAGGTTAATTTTCTTTTCATTCTGACCTTTTCATTACCAAATAGGTGTTCAGCAAAGGTAACATCAAAGAGGCTGTACTGATCCTGTCATTATTTCCAATGTGTCTGATTTAATTGCTTTCATTAGAACTAATTTAGATGAGGCTCATTACCAGGCATATATCATGTACATTTCAGTTGAAAATAGAACAGTGAGGTGCAAAAGAAAGATTGGATTTAATACTTGATGGTTGGGTTTTGGTGATAAAGAAGGAAATACTCCGTTGTCTGATCAGACGAAGGCTGGAGAGGGGCAGTTTTTCTGGGCTGCTGCTGGAGGGGGGGCTGCAAAGTCCCTCAGTTCTACTTTTCAGGCCAGAGCAAAGAAGTTACATGGAAGTTACAAGTTACATAGAAGCAGCTGGGAACTGCTTAGAATGTAGTGAGTAAGTAGGGCAATCTCTTGGGAATTAAAACAACATAATCTGGGCCTCTAACTTTCCAGCAAGTGCTCAATAAGCAGCTCTGGAATAAGACATTATTTCACTGCCAGCTTTTCAAAGAAAGCTGTAGAAAACCCTCCATGCTCTCAAAAGCTACTAAACTATAAACAGGCTTAAAAATTCACTACTCCAAGAGGAGGAACACCTCCCTCCTCAATAACATCTTCATTTAAACTGTACGTAGGCACTAAGCTTCTGAGTACATTATTAAGCTAAAGAACTTGGTGTGAACATTGTACATCAGATATGAGTGTGCTGATAAATGGAAAAAACACCAATATGTAGTGCACACTTTGCATTTGATGCTGTCAGTTGTGTTGCACGTTTTTCATTTCATGCTGTACCCAAATGTTGGAAGAATCTGGGGGATCAAATGGCAGCAGATCTCTCAGGTACAGGCCAGAACTTGTCTTTCTCTGCTCAGAGACTCTTTATCATAAAAGAGCATTTGGACTCATCTTCCCCTATGAGTGTTTTGCATTTATTTTTTTGCAGGAGTCTCAGTGGTGTTCTCACACACGACATTCACTTGGTGCTTATTGGAAGGTGGTGGTTTGGCTTCTCCTTTCTAGGGAAGAATGGGTTGCCTAAGACATACTGGGAAGTCTCCATTTGTGGAGATATTTAAAATCTGCCTGGACATGGCCCATCCTGGTCAGCTTGCTCCAGCTGCCCTGCCTGTGCAGGAGGCTTCGATAGGGGATCTTGAGAGGTCCCTTTGGACCTCAGCTCTTCCACAAATCTGTGAAAAGTAGAGGTTAGCAGACATTCACCATTTCAGCTCGTGGAGTTCCAGCCAGGTTTTGAAAAGTGCATCAAAACAGAAGTTTGCCCCTAATTTCACAGAAGTGGCATGTGCAGAAGTGCTGGTTTCAGGGTCTTAATTCAGTAATACATTGTCACTATTTATTTCTCCTGGCTACAAGAGGACATTTTCCACCTTATGCAGATACCTGGAAACTAAAATTTTAGAGAACTACATTTTCAACTGCTAGAGTGGTCAGGTAGGACTCTCTAGGAGCAACCAGATTGACTGCTAGGTATATAAAACTAATAATTTATCAGAAAAGACTGAACATCTGTCATGTTTGCATTATAGAAGATAACCTGACAAAAGAATGGCCACTTCATGCACAGATTTATCTTGAGGATATGTCCTGGAATGAAGGTATGAGTGCCTTGCTGTTGATTCCTAATGCCTTTCATTGTTAATGTTTTCTCTTTTTTTCCTGCATCTTACACCATTGTTGTGTTACTTTAAGTGCTGGTTTTTTCTGTATTTCCTGAGACAAAGCTGTTTTGCTCTCTGAGATTACCTGGATTAGAATTTAACCTTCTGTCACATTTGTTTTCCATTCTGTCTACCTTGCTTCCCCTGCCCCCACTTGCAGGACCACTCTTCACCCAGCTCTCCTCTGGTAGAAGTGAGAGAGTGAGAGTACACAGATTCTTCCCATAGCTCTTGTGAATCTTCTCACTCTTCCTGGGACAGCAGAATCCACGTGTTTCTTTTTGCATCTGGCACTGTTACTTCCCTCCTTTCTATTGCTCTGGCTTTTCTTGTTTAATTGCTTTTGGAATAAATGGCTGATTTTATTTTTATTTTTTTACTTTTTTTTTTTAAGTTGTGAGGGGAAAAATCCTTCTTTCCTTTGTTCTGTTTTGGTTCCTGGGTTAGCAGCCTGTTTTGGAAGCATCCTTGATCTGTCACATGTATGACTTAACACCAGTTAACTTTTTCATCCATTTCACAGATGTGCACCCTGTTATTACTGGGGGGTTTTTTTGAAGAGATTCCACTGGCCCTGGTTGTTTGGGTGTAAGAATACCTCAGTCACTGAAACATTTTGAGATTATTTTTAAGCTACAAATGGTAGCACAGATACTGATATTTACAACCCAGCAGTGGGAGGCTATTTGTTACTAAGAGCACCTTTGTGAAGAAAATTCAAAATAAATTCTTGATTCTTCTCCAGCACTAAAGGCAGTTTTGTTTTCTTTTTTGGCAGATGAACAACTCTACACTCTCTCCTGTCGATGTGGTGGGAATTACAGTGTCTTCAAGAGTGAAACCAAGGATGTATCTTTGGTTTGTTGTGACACATGTTCACTTGTTATCGAGATCTTGCAATGATTGTTTCAATGAAGCACATTAAGTGTTACAAACTTTTCAAAAGACTGGACAAACAAGTGGCAGCACCTGCTAATGAGATACATGTTAAAGAAAAAGGGGGCACTACAAGAACAAGTTCATTCAGGCTTAAAAATGAAAAGTGCCCCTTTGCTCACACAGCTCTGCAGACATGAGGCTTGGATTTTCCTTCTGCAGCCGAAGAGCTCATTATTAAACACCTCCAACCCTGAACCGAGTTCTGTACAATTGGAATGTATCTCCCGATCTAAACAATGTTTCTTTCCCAGCAAAAAACAGAATAGGCTTCTTTCAATTTCAGTCTGAAGCAGCTCTACCTTGGGCCCTTCCTCTTAGGTTAAACCCTTTTAACAGCTCAGATGACAAAATTCAATCAGGAGGCACAGATGTGAGAATGCTTTGAAGATAATGAGGAACAAGGTTTAGTAGTGGGAAACAGGAACATTTTCTGTTTATAAGATAAATATTTAAGTTCATTAAATCCTCTCAAAGACTGGAACCTAGAAGGAGGAGGCAGAGCCTGGCAGCTGGAAGAGGCTGGGTGTCCCAGTGCTGAGGAGTGGGGCTGGTGGCTGTGCCCTGTGACAGTGACTGACATCACCTGGGCAGCCTGCAGCAGGAGCACACTGAGCTGAGGCTCTCCAGCATCGAACAAATGGAGTCATCGTTCCTGAGAGGAAAGCTAATGAGGAAGCTGTGCTCTGACCCCACTGGGCAGTTACAGGGAAACACCCAGCACTTCTGGGAGTGACCAGCAGATCTGGAACCCCTCTGGTGCCGTGTTCAGTTCCAGCCCTGGCACCACCTGCTGATGTAGGGAGAGCCAGGATGGCTCTGGCTGTGTGACAACGCAGTAAGTGCACTGTGCCTTTTCCATCCTTCTTAACAGTCAGTGCTAACCTTGGCTTGTAACAGAACCCCAAAACTTTCCCATAAATCCAAGCACTTACTGTGGCTCACCAGAGGAAGCAGAGCAAGAGGCACATCATTTTTGTTGGTGACAGGAGTGTATGATTCCCACTCTGAAGTTAGGTGTAATCTCAGAAAGAGACATCTTTGTCAAGTAATATTTGTGTTTATTCTAAGCAAAAATAGTTCCATTGATTTTAGTAGAAAATACTGTGAAAACTGTCAATAGTAACTTAAGTCTTTTAATCATCAAGAAATCTATGGCCATTGGGGCTTGCACGTAGAAATCCAAAGTCATTCAGAGGCCATATCTATAAAATAAAACACAGTTACAAGAGATATTAATCACAACTCAAAGTTCAGTATTTTCATTTGTTATTGTAATCGTTTCATAAACAGCATAATTTTTTATCTCTTTGGTTGGCAGGGTAAAGAACTTTGCTCACTGATGTACTTCTCTTACTGGGAGTAATAAATTCTATATATCACAGGGAATCGTTCTACAGTGTGAACTTCAGAATTTATACAGAGCATGCTTTGCTATGGAGAGCCTCACGAATTCCATTACCTTTTTCAGCCTTGGAAATAAATATGTTCCTAAAGAGTGTCTTTCAAATTCAGTGTTTTCTAGCTTGTAAAGCTCTTCATGACTTTAAAGACAAGGTATATGTTCTTTGGTCCATCTGCGAGAAAAAGAGTACCACACACATGGACCTCCCCATGGTGAGGTGTACATCGGTATTTTCAGGATGGGCCTTTGGGCAGCAAATACCAAACCTTGGGAAAAAAGATATATAGGTTACAGGTAAACTTAAAACATACAAACAGGAATGAAGGGGTGGAGTGCCTGCCACCATCCGGGCTCTGGACCAAGGGGCTCCTCTGAGAAGGGGACAGTTATTTACAAAAGAGCACAGCTCATCACCAAGTACAGGTGCCAGAGAATGATGCTGACCAATAAACAAATCTCTCCAGAAATTAATTGTATAGCTGTTCCTGTACTGAATGCTCCCAGGAGTACTTTGCTCTGGACAGTCACTAATTACATGTAGGATGGTCTTGGATGCAAAAGAAAACTAACAGGGAAGCAAGGACATTCATTTACTCATTGTCCTTTGCCTCCCTTCAATGTCTGTGTCTCTTGGCAAGATGTTCTTTCAAAGATGGCACAAGGGGCTCAGCAGGAAAAAGGGAAAGATGATGCTGAAGAATCAATGCCTTCTGTGGCTCTAATCCCATAAAAATTTCATAGCCCCTACCCAAGAGGAAGCGGCCTAGACAGAGAAAGGTGACGCACTACCTTGTTCCTAAAGCCTCTGTCAGTATTTTGTTTATCTTGCTTATTTTTCATTAGAATTTGGTCTTAAACTATACAGTAACTGCCAAGGTACAGCAACCTAACAGCAACTCTGAGTTCATGGAACAGCCACAACACAGAAGGAGCTTTCTGTGTGGAGTGAAAGAGTAATTGTCTCATTTAAAAGTGGAGACAGAGGCAAATAGTTATTTTTAGCCCTGTGATTTGTCCCCAGCACTGAAGGCCATAACAGAAGAGGCAGAGGCAGTTCAGGATGGGCATAGCAGGAGGCAGCAGCAGCTCTCTCCTGACTGGGGCTGTGCACTGCTCCAGGCTCCTGTCAGGCCCCTTGCAGCACTGTGCCCTCTCAGCACAAGGGTGAGTCATGCTCAGGACCTCAAGTTCTGCAGATCAGAAAAAGCCTCAGAGCACTCTTGTGCAAGATCTTAGAAAATACTTGTGGTTCTGGCATGTGCAGTTAGGGAGGAGCACGAGGAACAGTTGCTGATACACAAAACCACCGAGGTAATGTCTGCACCCATCATCCAGTGAGCTATTTTAAGTTCCACACAAATATACAGAGACACAAGCCAACAACAGAAGGGTATTTGTGATCTTGGTTAGCAGCAAAGCTGCGGAATTCAAGACTGTCCAGAGGGCCTGTGCTGGCTGCAGGCTGGGTGTCAAGTCTTTGTTTTGCCTTGAGGGCAAACAGAAGTAAAAGGAAAGAAAAATATCCCATATAACAAATCTAAGCTGATCTCAGTAAAGGCCTGGAGAATGAAGTTTCTTAGTCCATTCATTCCAGCACAAATCTCATTTCAGGCAACTCAAATCACACCTATTGCAACTTGACTTTCTTTCAGTGAAAGTAATCAAATTAGCTTTAAATGCTGCTTTGACAGTGTAGTTTGAAATTTGTCACAGTAATCTTAGTGGTAGAGTTAGAATGAAAATGATGTTTCATCTAGTCTGCTTGCAGGGAGAACCTGAGAAACAATACTCAAGGCTGGAAAGAGATGGGAAACCCCTCCTCTGTGAAACAAAGACATGCCACTGTCGTAATTCCCAAGTCCTTTAAAGTCATGACAGAAGTTGACTGTGACTTGCTCATTCAGACTGGCTCTTCCAATTAGCAGCTCTTTGCCCTCTTTGCTTTGGCCTGCATCGATAGATTTGATCTGATGGACGGGGGATAAATGGGGCTAACTAGCTCTTTGGAAGATACACCACAGGTCTAGTTTTGACATGGAGCCTAAATCCAGGGGATGCACAGGACATCCTACCTAGGACAGGATGAAGCATGAGTTCTGTCAAAGTGCGAATGATTCCCAGTGCTTTTACTGAATTTGCAGCTGCTTTGATTTCAGCAGCCCTTTACGGAATGACCTTGTGTTGGGAGTGGCAGTACATATGGTGGCAGGGAGGAAGAGGAGCAGACAGAATCAAGTGTTGGCATTTCTGTAAGGGTTAAAAACTGGTGCACCAACCCTGAGAACTTTGGTCTAAACTTCAGATAAACAGTTTTGCCAAGAGTAGGTTGGCTGAACAAATTCAGCCAGCT
The DNA here is from genome assembly GCF_041296385.1 of Aphelocoma coerulescens. NCBI lineage: Eukaryota > Metazoa > Chordata > Aves > Passeriformes > Corvidae > Aphelocoma > Aphelocoma coerulescens. Next base: position 10,461,148 of record NC_091019.1, read on the forward strand.
AGGTTGGCTAAGCTCACTCTCTTCTGTTGAAATCTGCAATTTCCAAATTAGATTTGGGGGGTTTTGTATCCATTTCTAAAAACGTAACTTAGCACTGAAAGGCGCTGTTACATCTGCTTCTCCAAAATCCACTGTAAGATAAAGCCACAAAAGCTTCCATTCTGAAGGCAGTAAAAACTGTTTGATGAAAGAGAAGCCAAAGCTGCAGCAGGCTGCATTAAAAGCACACAGAGGCTTCCTGGCCAGTGGTCAGTGATCAGCCACCCCCATGCAGTCTGTATGTGCTGCCTTCCACTGCAATGTGCAGTGGCAACACGCAGGAGCAAGATGTATGCTCATGTGACTTACCATAAAGAACTTAACTAGAAACACTCGTTTGAAGAACAAATTCATTTTTGCTTTTGTTAGGCACCATATACTTAAATCTCATGAAAACTGGAATAATTACTACTCCATGCCACCATCATTTAACAACTGCTGTAAAATTTGGTTAAATTATTTTGATTAAGTATCAAGTGATTGCATAATATCTTTCGTAACAGACAATGCTCTGGAGTCCTAAAGTAGTACTTCAACATGAATTATCTGTGAGTTCCACTCATTTTACAGAGTTTACTTAGGGTTCAGTCCTGTCATTAAGGTCTCTCAAACACCTTCCTTGTTGGAAGCTAGACAAGCTGGACACAAAATCTATTGCTGTGGAGAGATACTGTGACTAATTACAGCTGTCCACACACACAGGTTCTTGATATATGCAGTATTTGCTAGCAGTCCCCTTAAAGTAGTAAACAGCAGCTTTTCTTTATCTGTGCATCAGTTTGGAGGAATGTTTTTTTCAGTTGCATCATTACTACCACATTCTCATTAGAAGAGTGTCAGCAGATTAGCATCCTTTGTCTCTTAGCAGTCAATAATCCAAGCTAAAACTTGGGTCATAAAAATAGCACTATTGGGAATCAGCATTTTCCCCTCTGGTGTCCAGGGTAAAGGCAAACAGCAGGAGAAGGGGCAGAGCCCTGAGTAAACACCAGGGAAGGACTCAGAGCAAATGTGAGCCAGGAAGAACAGAGGTCACCCAAAACTTGCCGGTAGGGCTGGGGGGAACGTGTTGTCTGAGGTTTAGTAAGCAATTACTGATTGTGCTCAATAGCTGCAAGGGGTTTTTCTTGAAAGTCCCAAATTGTGTTCATAAATACTGTAAATTAAGGATATAAGGCTTTGTTAAATTGGAAAGATCTAATCTTTCCTGTGTGTGTAATACAGGTGTGCTAAATTATGGTTTGTGGATGTGTTGAAGTATATGGAGAAAACCTTTATTGTTCTGAATGCACAGCTTTAAATCCAGCTTTCTAAAATCTGGTGCATAAGTCTGTAATACCCACTCCCCTGTTTCTTAGATTAAACTTTCTATAGAGAGGAAATTGTGTTACATTTCTTCTTTTTGGTAAAAGAGTAAATTAGTAATGCAGATAATATGAAAAAATAATTTTGTGTGAAATAAAGTTGTAGAACTGTTGAAGCAGAAGGAGAAGGAACCATGATGGTTTATACAATATTCATTCAAAGCATTATTTTTTAGTTTAAAAAGCAGCAAGGCCAGTCTGTGTGTCCGAAGTATGTGGGCAAATCCTGGAAAGAGAATCTTTTCCTCCATTTTGTTACTCAGGCCACAGAGCTACAACAGTGAAATACCATTTTGCAGAGAGGCAAGAATCGAAGTAAGGATGGAATGTACATCTGTGCAGTAGGGTGTATGTGTGCACAATTGTGTTTTTATCATGTTTGGATTTGCTTGCAAAATAATTTATTCAATTTTCATAGCAGTGACTGCTCAGTGGTACTCCAAAGTCCTCCCTCCAAAAACCCTGTCATTGTTGATTTATCCTTTTACAGCAGGTGGCTGGAGTGTTCATGCTTTACTTTACATTTGCTTTGGCCAGACAGCTGGGGAGGCAAGTTTCAATACCTAACATCCAAGCATTAAAAATGTATTAATACAACTATTTTTAGATACTATAAATATATATACCTTAAGACAAATGCGTCCTCTTATCAGTCCGTAAGGAACAGGCCCGTAGCACCTGGAATCCGTAGAATTCCTGAGATTATCACCTTCTAACCAAACATGTCCTTTAGGCACCTATGATTGAGCAAGATTGAAATGTAAAAAGAAACCAGAACAGAATGGTGTTAAGCAGAGTTTGCCTTACAGTGTGTTTCCTGATTTCTGTGCTCTGTATTTCATGACTGTGTGATGAACTAAATTTTATTGAATCTAGTGAGACCCATTGCCAGATTTAGAGGGATGAGGAGTGCTCCAAAGTATCTGTTCTACCATGTGCTCAAAAACCAATGGTTTGCAACAAAAAATCCAAAATGAAGATGTAAGAGGTTAGAGCAATGTGACAGGGTCATTAATTTAATAGACTTCAAAAGAGGTCATTAGGATGTTGACTGAAAATCTGCCCTCCTGTCGCAGTAACAGCATGAACAGGGCAGCCACACACTCATCAACATCCTGGGGCCAGCACCAAGGCTAGACCTGTTAGTAGATTCATGATGAACTAACTGGTAATTGATTGTGACATCAATTACGAATAATCTCATCATTTTATCGGAGTAGGCTTGTCAAAGTTCTAATTAAGATCACAGTTCATTCTATGTGCAGGCAGAATCCACAACACATTATATTGCAATAATGATGATCGCAAAACAGCAAATCCCTTTTTATAATTTGAAAATTAATGATGGTGACCTTATACTATATGACAAAGACCTTTCATTGCCCATATATATTATGCATTAACTATATTACATACCACAGATTCATGGCATTTACTGGTTGACTCAATGACAAAATGAGAAATAGCAACATAGCTGCAATAGTTACCTAAATGAGAGTATGAAGCTTTCATATGTGAAAAAGTTCCTCCTACAAGTCTGAAACTAACATTTCTGCTTGGAATATACAATTTTGTTAAGTTTTCTTAAAAACATTTCCAATACAAATAACCTCTTTCAAGTTACCAAATAAAATATTTAATACTTCTAATTGGCTTTTGTTTCTAAAACTTTAAACCAGGCTGACAATTTAAATTAAGCAACATATTCTCAATCTAGAGAATATTTGATATGAACTTTAAACTAACATACATTTTTCCAAAACCAAGTATGTACTCGAAACATTACTACGACCACAATTCAGAGAAAAATATATGGAAAGTAACTAACTAACTAAACTATTTTAAATGAAACTCAAAGTACAAGTAGCATGCATGTTTTAGAATTGAGCCATGCAGACTCTAAACACAATAGTCTACATAAGACAGAGTTCATGGGTAACAGATTAAACAAAGTGAAATACCACTGTAAAGACTGGTTGTAAACCATTAAGAACAAACCCAGGTCCCCCATTTGAGGAAATTGCAGGTGGAGTGTAATTGGTACTTGTAGGTATCTGGCCAGGTAACGCTCCCTGGGAACCTTGGCTTTAATTAGTCTTTGAGGCTCTTGCTTAGCCATGCCCCCACGTGCCTGTTGCCAGACCGGGATCTGAGGCTGGCCCACTGCTCCCAGAGCCCCTTTGCTGAGCCGTGGCAAACGTGGCAGCTGTGGATTGAGAAACAACAGGTCGCCTTTGACAGTGGCAGAACCAGCCTGTCCATCCCTTCCAACCAGCCCCTGTATTTCTGTGGCACCCAGGAAAGGTGCTGTAGGTGTGTCAGAGGGCACAAACCCTGTCCTCAGCATTTTAGAATCCACACATGCAGCTGTGACCAGCAATGTCTAAGCCCTTCTGAAACCCACTGGTAGCACCTCCTTCCACAGGCTCCTGTATAAAGGAATGCCACCTCCTTTGCTTTAAACTGATCCACTAGTTCAGTCAAGCTCCCCTACTGCTTGTTCTCCCAGTCCTTCCAGACAGGAATTCCCTATTCAGCTTCTCTGTCACCTTTGTTGTTTGGTAGGCTGATCAGATTCCTGGCACATGCATGGAAGGGCTTCCTCTGGGAAGGCCAGCTGGTTCCAGCTAGATGACTTTGGCCCTCCTCCTACCCAAGCAGCTTTGCAAACAAAAAACAAACTGATACATTTTAAAACACTTCTATCTGGAGTCAAACAACCTGTGTGTAGAATATGCATTTTGTGGTTTTGATAGCTGTTTTAGCATGTGCTGTCACTGCTGTTTTCCTCAAAGATTCCATGGCCTGTTTAGGATGTCCAGCAGAGTAGTTGGATATTCATGTTCATTTAGTTCAGTGTACCCACCTAGAGCAGTCCCTGTGTCCAAACTCACACATGAGTTTGTTTCTCAGGTGGAGATTACTGTACAAGGCAGCGTCCTGATCTTTCTGGTGCAAACTCCCCTGTCCAGCATCTACTGTAATGAGGAGTCAGACATCAAACTGCTGTCACTGTGACATACTCCCTCAGCAGATACACAAACAGGACAAGCAGGAATTACTATGAAGGGAAGATTTTTTTTCCTTAAATATAGAAAGCAAACCCACGTTAACATTTCTTGTTACTGTAAAAGCATCACTTCTTGCAAAGTGCTCCTGTTTCCCTGCCAGCTCCCCTTGTGCTGTTCTGGTTCCTGTGCTTTCTCACTTCTCCCAATTCACAGGCAGAATGTGATGCTCATCTTTCACTGTGCAAAATAAAGAACCACTCATAACTCAAGTATATCCAGAAAATTTCTAGAACACTTCCCATCTTTCTACCAGGCTCCAAAATTATGAAAAATAAAATAAATTGCTTTTGCCTGCATTGGCATAAAACTACTTCCAATACTAGGAATAATTATTTGTCTAGACAAGACGTTCACAGTTTGCATTCCAGGTAGAACATTTGCAGTAGAGTGTCTTCCTATATCCTGAAATTCACCACTTAATGTAATTTTTGCAGTTCTCCCTGGAAGGTATGACAGGGCCCTACACCTCTGAATTTGTCATTAAGAGTACTGTCACAATGTGTGATTCATCTAGGGATAATGCACTTAAATGCCTTTGTAGGGTGTCTGTCCATCATCTAGGCACTTCACTACAACCTAAAATTAAGACAAGCAATATAATTCAGCAGAATTACAGGAAAATGGAAAACCAAATACCAGTGACAGGCCATAATCATTAATCTAAAAAAAAAAATTAACAAAAGTAGTATAAACCCCTTTGAAATAAAGAATCCTTCAAGGCTTCATGCACCAAGCCATGTCTACACCACATCACTGATCTCAGTGGGATTACTCACACAGAATAAAGTTCACTTGGAGTACCAGCCTTTGCATAGCCAGGACCCAGTCTGAAACACTGCAAATGCTGCAAGCACAGTAGCTGGGTATTAATATTCACCAAAGAAAAAAAATTAACTGTTGAAAACCTGTATTTTTAGTAAGAATCTATTAATTACACAGCAATAGGCTGCTGCTGCCAAAAAACCCAAGGCAGGAACCCAAGGGAAAGCCACTTGTGTGACAACTCACAGTGTTGCATTTTGGTATCTACAGGCAATGGACCTCTTAGACAAAGTTACCTGTATCCAAGAAGTACAACTGAAATCACAGTTCCCACAACTACACACAGGGAGACAGTGACTACAAACCCACACTGATGAGGGTTAAAGCATTACCTTGGGCTGGGCAGCATTTCTGCTCTCCCCTACACAGAGGCCACAACTAAGATGGGAAAGTCTCACACGCCCAACAGCTGAATTTTCACAGAACGAGTGGGACTCCTGCAGAACCAGCAATTCCCAGCAGTGCACGTTGCTGTGAAACGCTGCCTCTGACTGTCTGCAGATGACTCCCTCTGCCTCAGCAGCCCCTGTGCCTCTGTTCTCTGCAGATTATCTGAGGATTTATTTCCAAGGAATGGCAGTTCTCAGGCGGAACTGGTTATCCGCAGTGCAGCTTAAATGTGTGAGAATAAAAGACACCCATCAGACACATGACTCTTCCCCTGCTCCCTTCCCAGGCTCTAGCACAGGAGCAGACAGACCAGAAGAACAAGACTACCCTTGGGAACAACAGAGTTTGACACAGTAGTTCATTCTCTTTCACCCCAAATAAGCATCTTTCACTGTGACAAATTGCAGAATTTGCAGAGCTGTTGGAATTTACTCAGTGGTGCAGTTAAAGTGGCAAACCTGAAGTGCAGGGCAGGGATTTGATGCATACTCACTAGCATAAAACATTAATTTACTTAAAGGGGGATATTACCAAATAGTTATATTGTTTTGGTCTCTTTACAAGATGCCAAACTTTTTTCTTTGATTACTCTCACTGTCTTCAAACCTAAGAGATATGAACCCTGCACTGCATTAACTGACATACTTGAAAACTAATATATTGTAAATAAAACTAACAGACTAAATTATCTGCCTCAAAAATACCCCCAAATACCCCCAAACCCAACTAAATGTAAACAGGCTTCTGTGGTTTGGGTTTTTTGTGTGGAGGGAGCTTTTGTTCGTGATTTTAGGGGACTTAAAAACATGAATGTCTTGCAATCTCAAAAAACATCAGCACATACAATCAGCTGGGAGTAGATGTTTGAACTTTCATAAGGTCACAGGTATTCAAGTCACCTCCAGCAATATCAAAGTTTCAGACTTAAGAAGAACTTTAAATCATTCCCATCTTTTCTTTTCAGTTCAGAGGCTTCCTTCTTGAGCTATGATAAGAACTAATCTCAGTGCTGGACAAAAGAATAAAGTCTGCAAGTTCTCATCTATCCCTACTAAGGTCTATTTAAGTGCCTCCTACTTTGGTACAAGCAACAAATGTAATTGCTTCATGGCCTGCGGGTGTTCATTTAACAAAAGAAGCTTTTGTGAATAAACCACAGGTGTTACCTTTCTTGATTAAAGTGAAATATGATGAAAGATTCTACAATATCAAATGACAAATTTACTAAATACTGATTAAATTGCCTTATTTAAGTAAATTGCATCTAGTTAGGATAAAATATACACCATAGAAATGCAGGAGTTTGTTTTATCTCTCTATACTTAAAGTCTCATAGCTACTCCTTAATCCTTTATTTATTAATTCAGAACCAAGACCGAATAATGCTTAACAAATACTTTTTTTAATGATCCAGTTGCTCCAGGCACTGTTCCTGTAGGTTTATCATAAATGTTGTTCATATTAAGGCTGCCATCTGTATAAAACCCAGCCACATTAATTAGCTCAATGTTCTCAAAATTAGGGTAAGCATTTATATTTACTTTTTTGTGCTGAAAAAGCTATGAAATAGTAGGAACCACATTGGAACTTAAACATGTTAGCAGATGTTAAATCAGCATCTTCTGTGTATGCTTAAAAGGTTGAATTACCTGGAATTTAATACTTCTTAAAAGAATATAACAATGAATTTACCTTAAATTTATAGGAACTTCCAAAGAGTTTAGCATTTTCCCTCTACTTGCTGAACAGTTTAAGCTGCTTATGAATAAGACATAATGTACTTGACCAAGTTTGTTTAAATGCACATATTAAAAAAAAGACATCATGATGCTGGTCCAGATTGTTATTAGTGAGAATGACAATGAAGCACTAATGTATTTTATACAAAAATCAAATTCGTTGTGATTACATATTTATATTATGAATTCATTCTCTGTAGTGAGACATTTGTAATTTTAATAGAAGATTTATAAAAAGGTAAGATATGAAGACTTGTCTAAGTTTTGAAATTAAATATTAACCAATATTAAAATCACATAACCTCCAGTGTTAACTCACACACCACGAGGGAACTAAGGAATATTAACTTAGACTTGAATTTCTAAGACATTTTTCTCTACCGTGCAAGCACACCAGTTGGGTGTTGTTCTGTAACAAAAATCTGAGTAAGCTGTTAGAGTGACCTGTCAAAGCATTTGTTGGTTATTTCAATGTTTGGGGTTTAACCATAGCTGCTCCTTCTAAACTTTGGGTAATGTAGGAGTAACTGCTGCTGTTCTAAGCTTAACTACTTGGACCTTAAAAGGTTTGATCACTGCACTCACAGCTTGATGGGAGAAGTTTTCACACCAGAGATGTTTATGCCAGTCAAATGAGAAAAATACCTGATTTCTCTCAGTATCACTTTTTACCTGTTCCAAAAGTTTTCAACTGTGTTAAATAATTCAAACACTTGCATGCGTTGTTTACTGATATATATATTTAATGCTGAGATCTAGATCATATTGTTAAATACACAGATCTCAATTGGCTGGAAAAGCTATGTATCTGATTTCAAAAACCTCTAGCTGCAACCCTAAATTTAAATTATTAGTCATCTTTCCTTTTCTAAAACTATTATCAGTTAAAGTTAAAACTACATGTTCATAGGCCAAAACTTTCAGACCCAAATCTCCTAGCTACATTTAGGAACTCCTGAACAAAAATTCAGAATATGTCTGAGATGCATCAGTCCAGACTCTTAGCCTAAGATTTACAGAAGATGAGTGTTTTGGAATAAAATATTGATTACAAATCCATCAAAGATTACTTCACAGTTTGCAGAGACCTTTCTGACCACAATAATTCCAAAAGATTTGATCTTCTTCTCCAGATAACAGATGATGTAACAGGGTCACCCAAAAGTATAGGTCCAAGAACAAAAAACCCTGTGGGTGCAAACCCCAACTAACACAGAACCCCATCATCATCACTGGCATGGCCTGTACCTGTACTCTGATCTGCAGTTCAGCCTGGGAGAACAATGGCTGAGAAATAACAGCATCAGGGTTAAGGAATCTTGTCTGCCAGCTCCATCAGAAGTGACCTAAATCTCTCCTACACAGCTGGTACAGTCAGACTAAAGTTCGGCTCAAAAGCTTCAGTTGAGTCCCAAGCAGTTGGTTTCACCATCCTGAGCAGCTTCCTAAAAGTTATTACTAAACTTTGAGCAGAGGAATAACAGAATCATAAAATCTTGAAGGTTCAAACTGGTTTGACCAGCACAGCCAAGGCCATATTACAGAGAGGAAAAACATCTAGTGCCGTAAATTCAGAAATGAATGCCTTTCAAACACCTTTCCCTCAAATCCTGGAGGAGGTTTCTTTCTGGTTTTGCTCAGGGGTGAAGTGGCTGAGCAGGGGCAGCAGGGCAGTCAGAGCCTGGGCAGTGCTCAGCCCACGTTGGTGGCACCAGCCTGTTCCCAAGGCCAGCTGCTGGCGTGCAGCTGCCTCCTCTTGGGCACACAGTGAGGAAGAAAGAGCTCTTCCAGAAAGGTGTGGGAGACCTCGTGGGGGTTCACTCGGGAGCCTCTGGCTGTGTCCCCATGCCCAAACTCTGCTGCAGCCATGCCCATGTCTGGCCACCCTCCCTGACCCCACAGGGACCTGGATAAGCTCTGCTGAACTCTGATGCTACTTCTATGTTCTTGACATACCAAAACCAAAACTGCAAAGGCACAAAGACCAAGCCACTTGGGCAGAAGAAACCCTGGAAATATTGGGAATTAGACTGATAAAATTCTTTGTGTTTCTTTTCCCTTGAATAATTTAGTTTTGACAAATCAGAATTTTGATTTAAAATTACTTCTCAGAAAATTCAAGATAAGCATGAGTCATGAACTCTCTGTACTGGGATACAGAGCCATCTGCAGACCAACAAATATGCCAAATTAGCTCTCCTCTCCCACCAGACATTTAGCACAGCTGCTGGTTAGAAATACCGCATGGCTTTCTCTCAAGCCTCTAGAACACTTAGAACTAAGGAGGACAAAGAAAATATCTTACTCATTTTCCATGTCAGCAACTACTGAAGCTTACTCAGTGAAGTACTGAACCATGAGTGTAAACATTAAGATACTTAGAACAAAGGGAAAAGAAGTGGTGTTTTAATTAGGTTTATTTTTAATTGCTACTTAGGATATTTTAAAGAGACTATCCAATGGTACTGAGAGACTGAGTGCTCTGAAATATCAAACCACTTTTCAGTGTCTTGCACAGTGTATCCAAAACATGTAGAACTGGCCAGTGATTACAATACTGTGGTGTTTGCCTTGACATTATGTTATTCTTAGTAGCCACATCATATTCTTACTGCATTTGCCAAGAACTGTTTAAGAGTTAATAGCACTGTGCAGGGCCACTTCTGTGATGTGCAAACACAGTGAGATGCATTATCTTGGGAATTCTGTTAGCTCTGGAGCTCCCACAGGATGAAGAGATGCCATCTCCGCAGTGAAGCTCACTTTAGCACAAGGCAAACACACTCCCCCATCAGCCAGGCTGGCAGCATTAGTGGGAGCTGTGATTGATCACCAGCACGGTGTTGCTGAGATATGGATTTGTATCTCAGCTTTTTATCACTGTGACTTGCAAAAGGCAGTTCCTTATTTACAGACTCTGCCTCTATTAAGTGACATTATTAGGGACTACTTTTGTTTAAGTGCCCCAAAGGCTCAGCATATTGGTGGTTTATGACATACAAGCTGTTTGATTCTGATGGTTTACCCCTCACTTTTTCAGATTGTAAATACGAGCTGCAGCACAAGAACATATGGTACATAAAGAAATTAAAGCTAAAGTAAATGGCATTAAAACAAATTCAAATAGAGCAATAGGATATTCCATCTGAATTACAAGTCTATATTAAGACTTTTTTAAACAGGAAATAAAAGCCTAAATATGAAAAATAACCTTTCAGCTTTTTTTTGGGGTTTTTTTAAGGACCATTTCAGGGCTTTACTAGGATTAATTTCCTTATTAATCCTCATTATTTACATCCATGTAGTTAAATGAATAAGGTATTTTTTAATAAGTGAAACTAGTTCTGAATACAACATTAGTTGTTTACCTTTTTAACTTCTGGGTTCACACCACATTGCCTCTGATACAGCAAAAATACATTATGCATTCTTAAACATTTATTACAGCAAATACACTTGCTTCTATTTACAAATACATATTTAGCACAAAACCAAAAAGGAGCCCTGCAATACTGCCAGACTAATGCTTGTATTCCATACCAGATATCAACAAAAAGGAAAATTGCCTTTTCCAACCCTTGTAATACTATAGCAGCTTATTCAAAAAAGGAATTTCATTATACTTCCATGTAAATAAGATTTACCTCATTGTTGTTCTACAGATAAACTCCAATCTTTAGCATATGAAGCATCATGCACCATAAAGGGTCCAAAGGACGTTTCTTATATACTTAAATTGTAATTTAAGCACATGCTTAGTTTATGCCACTCAGTTTTATATGTGGCATTAGTTCCATCAGCCTGTAATCCAACAGCTCCATCAAAGACAGTTTTTTTGATGCAGATTTACCCTTAGTGCACTCTGACAAAAAAAAAATTCTCATATGATGTATTCCTTCAGTTAAGCAACAAGAGTATTTTAACTGCCACTGCTATATGGAATTTCTACTCAACTGAAACACCTATTTTCAGAACAACTTATTCATCTTATGTGTGATTTTTTTTTGTCTGTTTCTTTTCATTATATCTTGGAAGGTTGGTTTGTTGTGTTTGGATTTTTTGTTAATCTACAGGTATCTCCTTGGTTGTTTGCAGCAATTATGTATCTCATCTGTGTAATTTACAGAGAACAAATTGTAAACAGAGTTCTCCATTCTCCTACCTACATACAAAGGCATCCTGAGAAGTACATTCATCAATGAACCAGCACTGGAAGTAGGATCTGATTTTAGCATTCTCTTAGGCTCCAGAATAAGGACTGTGTGTGACAATACTTCTAGGCACAAAAATACCTAACTTAAAATCTGTAAAATACACCGATATTAACATGATGCAGTCAGTACAGTCTAAGCACAATTCCTACTAACATGACTGAAAGGATTCTCCTTTTAGGGCAAATCTAAAGCAGCTGCTTACAGGTAATTTCACCCTCAGCTGCATGAAGTACATTGTATTGCCATTACTCTCCCATCTCCAGGAACTGGCTAACTGAGAAAACCTATCCACTAGCTGGCAACCACCAGCACAGAATGAAGCAGGGGTCTGAGCTGCCTAATTTGGCAATATTGCTGGCATCTGATATTCGTATTTACTGTGATAACTCTGCAAACATGACAGGAACTCCCCGAAACAGGAGACAAGCCCTCAAGGAAAGCTGAACAGTTCACCATAATAAAAACAAAGACTGCTCTGACCTTACACACTTTGGAGTCACAGCATTCACACACCTCTCAGATTTCCCATTTGAAAAAAGGCAGTTAGTAGCCAGATATAAAGTGCAAAATTCATGACACTTACTAGGCTTTGCTCACTTAAGGAGCAGTACCTTCCCCTGGCAGACAGACCTTCCTGGCAGGACTCTTGGCCATTTGCAATCATAGCCCAGGCCTTTCTTCAGTTTGGACAATCTTTTTTCCAAAAACCCACCTAAGGCAAGTATCAACAACACAAACAGCCAGTTCCCTGTACATCTGCTGCTGTTATTTGCTGTGAAGAATTCTGTGTTTGAGTTAAAAGTGCATAGCACAGTGATTCATTAAAATAAGGAACCTGATTAGGCAATTGCCTAAACATAAACATGTATCACGTTTCCCCTCCCCAACAATTTACTTAGTGAATAATCCAGCTTCAGTTATGAACATAAAGTGCAGATATCCACGTTGAGAATGTACTGTTCTGTAAAGGAAGCGTCTCATGAACAGATGGAAAGACCTACCTCTTTACCAAGCACTAAAGGTAGAAGGAAAACAGGTATCAGACCCAATGAGAGCATTTCCATTTAGGTAATTTCTCCTCCTAGATACAATTTATGATGTAAGAATTACAAAAGCTTGTCACTTTGCTGTATTTCCACACATTAGCCTTTAGGAGAACAGGAAATGGACTCTGTATTCTCCATCCACTCTTTCTCCTCATATTTTAGCTTTAAACTGGAGACAAGAAATCCTGCACTAGGGCAGAAACTGTTCTGCAGAATATTCATTTGGTTACTTAAGTGTTTCCAGAAAAGCTGACATCCTGTTAAGTATAAATCTTTCCCAAACTTCGTTTTCAAGACTAAGACAAGTGAGGAACAAGATGCTCAGAGAAATTCAGTTTGTGTCTTCTGTCAGTGTACACAGAATTCAGGTTTCCATCTCAGGTTGGTCTCCTCTGGGAAATTCATATTCCATCACAATTACGAGCTCCACCAGAGCTAGAGAATTTCTTCAGCTTGGTACAGAAGGTGGGTTTGTGTTCTTTGGGTTTTTTTGTAGATTTTTCCTTGGTTAAATGGTTAACACAATTTGATTTGTGGAAAAACTAAATGTTCTGTCCTCCCCTTCAAAATGTAACAGAGAATGAGTTCCTTCTTTGTGCCCACAAGTGACCAAAGTCTAAGAACAGGAGCTCCAGTGGCACTGGCATTAGACCCAGAAGGGCAGATGAGAGGCAGGTTCCCAAGATGTCCTGCCTCAACACTGGAGTGGAAGAAACAAATTCAAAGCCCCAGAGCAGGGCATGAATCATATTCTTACTTTCTGGTGCTAAACAAAATGGTGACATGAATTTTGCTTTTACTAAAGACAAACTCCACTTCAGCTGCTTAATACAAATGAACCAATGGCACCTGGAGGCTCACTGGTGAAGGTGGCTGCCTTTATGGAAGAGAAACTCTTACAGGATTTATGTTGCACAAACTGTAGTTGCCTGTAAGAAGTGTTCCATAAAATTCCCTGCCTTCACAGCACAGGACTTTAGCCAGATGCTCACTCTTATTCTGAGGATGAAGTGGATGTGAAAGGGCAAAATAACAGCTTTGTCTAAAGATTCAAAACACCTGGGAGCATCTGATGGCTGAACAGAGAGAACAGTCAAACACACCTCTCAGGAAAAACCCTACATTCTTCTGTGATCGTGATTCCTGATGATTTTTCTAATGACAGCCTAAAAAGTTGCTAAAAACATTTTGTCACAGATCTTCCCAAACTTCTGTCAAGTCCATCTGCATAAGGACAAGTGAACATTGATATTATTGTTCCCTTTCCATTGCACCACCTGACCTTTTGGCCAAGTTAGGAGAATTGCTACTTCTCCAACCATATTCAGGAACATTAAAATATTGTTACATTGCAATATAGAGATACACTAAAGTATAATTTTGAAAGGAAAATCTGCAAAACTATTGCAGGGTCAAATATTCACTTCTTAGTGTTTGAAATACAGGAACAATTTTGCCTGAAAAAGCACTTGCATCTGTCATCTGTACTGCACTTCATGCAGAGAATTTCAGAGTATTCTTCCAAGGAAGAAGAACTAAGCAAAGGGCAGAGCAAAAATATTATCTGTCTACAGTTTCTACAGACACAAAAGGCAGAGAAAGACAGCTTGGCACACACAATCTAAAAGTACAACATTTTACTGTACATATACAAGAATAATAATTTATTGATGTCATAATTTATGATTTCTGATGATCCTCAAATATTGCAAATCCTTTACAGACTACCAGGCCTACTTAAGTAATCATTAATTTACATAGTAAGAAACTCTAATACTTACATAGCTGTGACTCTTAAGGAAATCTGAAGGGTTGCTTGTGCAGACTTTATCCCCTTCCAAGCCAATTACTCTTTTACAGATATTTGATTTGGGGTCATTTGGGCTTTTCACAATTACAATATCTCCTCTGAGAGGAAAAAACAGAAACAAAAACAAACAGAAGAACTCTAATTACAAACTATTTGGCTGAGTGCATGAGCATCCATGTGTCTACTCCAAAAATATTCACACACATTTAAGATAGTCCCTTGTGCTGAAAATTCTTGTGTACAATTTTGGTTTCTTCAGTTTTACTCAAGTATAATTTCACAGAGTGTTAAAAGTGGACTGAATTTTTGTTATTTAGATCATTTATGAAACATTTAAGACTACAACCTGAGGCCAGTAATACCCATAGTTGGTTTTCAAGACCAAACTGCTTAGAGAAGAAGTTACATTCACTCAATAGAATCATTTATGGGGAGAAAAAAAAAAAAGATTTTTTCTATTTTTTGGAAAAAGCTGTGAAAGTGACAGTAGACTAAATCCAAACTGAATTCTGTCAAATTGTTCACTGGGCTGTATGTGCTGGTAACTTTAACTTCCATCAGACACAATGAAAAATTACGATTTAGAGGCAGAAAAATACACAAAAAATAAAGGACAGAATTGACAAGCCCTGGCAAACAGGATGTCAGATCAGGTCCCAACAGAGGAGCGTACTTTCGAATGCAGTAAAAGTGGCGGCTAAGGTTCTCCGAAAAGACAATATCAGAGTTTTGAATGGTTGGTTCCATTGAAGGTCCAGAACACTGCAAATTAAAAATAAATGAGAAAAAAATTACTATTTCCAACTACTTTTAGCTAAAATAAACTTTTATTCAAATGATATGCTGATAAATTAGAAAAGGTGTAATGTAGAGAACTAGAAGTGAGCTCCTCCAAGGCAACACGTGATGCATTTAAAAGCTGAGGAGAGCCTCCAGAGCACCTCTAACTCTTACAGCTCCATCTTTCCTTGGGATTGGTCCTAAAGTGCACTAGGTGTTACAGGCCCTCATGGGTTCATTTCAGCACCCCATCTCTAGGAAATTTTTAGGAGCAGTGCTCAAAGCCCTGCCAGCTTACCCCTTTCTCTGTAACACAGAATCACCACAGAAGCTGCAAGAGCAGCTCACAGCCAAACTCCCTCATGTCCAGCAGCAGTATCTGCTAGGTTAAGGACCTGGGGAGGAGGGGCAGGGAGCATAAATCACCCAGAAATCTGAAAAAAAACCCCCATTTCCTATTGGTGACTCCAGTCTTTCTTGAAGGACAGACTCTCTGCAAGAGGCTTAATCAGGATTTCCCATTGACTTCAGCAATAACACATCAGAAAACATGAATGTTGAAAGTACAAATAACTTTCATAAAGGCTGGACCTGCTTCCCATAAATTGTGTTTAATAAAGAAAATTAAGAAACCTGAATGATTGGCATCATCACACGTAACAATTTCAGTATTACAGTTTTATCTTCTTTTAAATGTCATGAAAATGAAGAGTTACCACAACAATTCCTCCAAGGTACTCAAAGGCACAGTGTGCTATGCAGCCATATTGCACAGTGTACCCCAGAAATCGGAAGGTTTTTCCTAGGACATTGCGAAGCATCCTACGGTGGTACGTTGTTCAGCTGGTTCTACAGCAAAACAGAAGAGTATCATTTATTTGATAACAAACAATCTAACATTTACAAACCTATCTTTTGTGTGTAACAGATGGACAAGATTAAAAAAAACCCAACAGTGTAAGGAAACCAACAAATAATCAGATACACCTGTAGAAATAAGGCATCAGGTCTTTTTGTTCTCAGCTGCAGCACAGTGGTGTAACTTCTGCAGCACAGTAGTCTGTAAACATTTTCTGACCCCCTTCCCCAAATATTCAAGTCAACTCTGATAAGGAGATCCAATTCTGGCAATGGTAATCCAAATAAAGTATTTCCTTAACCCAATTTGATGGTTACATATCTTTATCTTAAGGAAGTGGAAAACAGATACACTGAAACAACTGAAGAAAGTTCTACACTCTGCAAGAAACCTGTTCCCCTTAAACTCAGTGTTGCCCTATAATCAACTAAAACCACTGCAAGATTTCCCTCTTCTATTAAGATGTCTCAATATAGTTTGATAAGCAAATGCAGTATGTTATAAAGAAAAAAAAGAGAAAAATGCTGTGTAAAATATGCCCACTTCAAAATGAAATAAAGACATCTCCTTTTATTTTTCATGACATTTCGTTAATTAAAGACAGGACTTTAAAAGTGCCTATCTTTATTTTTACAACTCTCACTAGAATTTAATGGAATTTTGCCTGAATACATTCAAAAGACAACCATTATTGGGAGCAAATATTCTCTACCAAGTTCATTTCCTTGTTCCAAAAAAGATGTACTTTTTTTTATTTACATAAACTTCTCTGGACTAGAACAGCTTAAACCAAGCTGTCATTCAACATTCAAAAGATTATCTGACCATTTTCACAGTAATGACCCAAAATACAATTGAAAACAGAAAAGTCTTGAATTGTGTCCTTAGCCAAAGCAGCACCCAGCACACTGCAGGAACTGAAACAGCTCCTCTGGAAGGGGAATGCACTTCCAGCAGAATTCATTCTGGAGAGGCAGAGAAGGGGCTGGCTCTTCCCAGCCTAGTGCACTATGAAAAGCACCAACCAATGCCTTACTCTTAGGGCCAGACACATGGTGAGCCCAGAAATGTGGTACAGGTGATAAAAGGAAGGTGGAGGGACAGCAGATGAATGTTAGTTGCACAACTAGTGTGAATGCATGACCACAACTATGTTTTGAGAGAAGTCCATCATCAATACTTCTTAACAGCACCTGCTAGAAAGGAAGTGTCACATTGCTTCTTAGTTCGGGTAGACAGAAAATACTGCACAAGCATCCTCTAGTTTTGCTCCATGCTTTTCAGAAACCTTGTATTAATATATAAAGGCAGTAGAGAATTTAGGCACCCGTGAGTATTGCAGGTAAAAAGGAATTGTATAAACAATGCATTACAATACCCAGAGTATGCAGATCAAATTGGGACAAATAAACAGTAACAACATTAAGAGAATATGCAAACGTCTCATGCCAACAGCTGTCAGATTGTAACTAAAATATTTTTATTATGAAACTACAAACAACTGCTATACATCTCAGAAAATAAGTTTCAAAGTGATTGCAAGTGACTTCCTTTCAGATTTTGGATGACACAAACTTAGGGATAGTCACCCTGAACATGTGTTTCCCTGTGATGTTTGCAAGTAGATTTGTGAGCTATTCAAGGAAACCCACGGTTCAGAGTGAGCTTTGCCTACTGCTAGAGCTCTCATGGTAAAAAACTAACCACAAGGACAGAATATGAGTGAAGAGCTCTCAAATTTTGTTCCCAGTTCTCTTAAAATAAATTCTTAACTCCCAAGACATGGATTTCACCAACCCCCATTTATAAATGTAGTACAAAGGACTTTTTTTAAATGGTCAAGCTTATCAGATTTTAAGATAATAATGAAAAAATTCTTAGCTTTATATAAAAGCTTTTGACTATTACTCAAGAAAGTTAATTTCAGATGAAGGCACATATATACCTGGATTATACAGTCTGACCCAGACAAGGTACCTCCTGGGGATTGGCAGGGTGTTTTAAATGTTAAGGTTCATTTTTAGACATCTAATATTCATTCCACAGAATAACTACAATCCTAAAAGTTTTCATGTAGTTTTAAGTAACAATTTCCAGTTAATAAGTGGTTGCAGCAAGTCCAGTAAAAAAAACACCAGAAAAAACTAGTTTATTTAAAAAAAACCCACACAGAAATAATTAACTGGAGTGTCATTACAATATAATTGTTTCCTCTGAGAACTTCATATCAGTACATTTTTAAAACAATGTAATTTTGTTGATCCCAAGAAAGTAAACAGCTGAACAGTTTTCCACATCACACAATTTTAATACAAAGTACAATCAGCAGGCAACTCCACCAGATCAAACATAAGACCATTAAGCACAACAAAAATTATTTAAGTCACGGGCCCCTTGGCTCTGTTGTATCAACATCCTTATTGCAGAACTAATGGCCTAAAACCTGTTGTAATTACTTCCAGGTACTACCTACTATCATCTAGCAGGTAACTGAAAAATTTATACTGAAGTAGACATTGGTTAAAAAAGGTCACACATCCATATTTATCACAGAGAACACAATTTGGTTATTTTACCAGAACTGTATAGTTTATCCCCCACAGCAAATAAAATGCAAAATGTAATTACTATTATCTTCTGTTCCCTTTTTCTTCCATAGCCTATGCTTTCATCACTTGGTTTTTTGTTTGTTTGTTTATAAAATTAATCACAGCTAGCAGGGTAGAAATCACTTTGAGCCTCATGAATGACATCCAAGAGATGGGAAAGGATTAGTTCTCAGTTGCTGCCAGTTATAGCACCAGGTGGCTTTTTCTGCAGTGAAGGTGTTACCGATAATCCCATTACATTGGTACTAAATCTTGCAGACATCAAAATTATCACCAAGGTTCCTTTTCATCCCATCCTTTCCAAATGACTGGAAGTCGCTTCACCTGAAAGAAGTCAAATCCACATGCAGCTGCTGTTTTAGCAGCCAGCGGACTCCCTGAGAATGCCAATCGTGATCCAATTTCGCTGTGCTGGTGGCCCCCTATTCCCTGTCCAATAATACATCTGTTAAAAAATCCTACAGCTACAAATCAAGTTTAATCCTACCAGGGACCTCATGTTGGTCTTGTCTTCCAAAAAGGCAGCAGGTTTTGCTGTCTATCTCTGCTAGTGTCTGGGGAATACTCTTTAAATCCCAGCTCTACTTAGAAGAATAAGCTAAGGATCACAAAACATGACCTCAAAAACCCTGATATGACTATATTCTGACCCAGAGGCATTCATTCTAGGTGAAGATTAGAACTTTGCATAATAAGATTACACAGCAAGTGAATGATATCAAGGGACTATCCATATGCAGCCGCCTGGTTTTCTATAGACAGCCTGTGCTCTGCAATATGCAGTGCAGACGAAACAGAGCTTGGGCTTTCTAGCTGAAATAAAATAGATTCACATAAATTAGTTGGCCATTTCCAGATTCCTAAATCCCCTATTACATCTTTTATTGACAGCTCCTATGAGGATAGCACAAATGGTATTCTCTTTCTACTCTTTGCTTCTGTAACACTCACTCTGAGGGAAATGTACATAGGTTGTCTAGAAACTAACATCTTGTTTGCTGTAATCTTGGATTACAATTAACTGTACATAATAAAATTAGGAAATCAATGAGCAGATTTATCATTTCCAGAAAACCAATGGCATTGTGTAAGACAGTTTAACATATGGTGCTGAATTTTTAAATACAGGAAAATTGAAGTTGCAGCCACTGACAGTGTGACTAAACAAATCACTGGACTTGACACTAAATAGATTTTTCACTTTCATAAAAAAATTGCGGTTGCATTTGCTTTGTATAATGCTTCCCAATTCTGGAATTTCATTGACTATGTAGTGAGAGATTATCAGTTTTTCCTTCCATAACAGAAACTCTTCTCCTAACATTGTCCACTTCTAACCGGACACATTTCTCTACACATAACTTGCACCATCTCTTTCCCAGAGTTACTCTGAGAGTACTTTAAAAAAAAACCAAAAACCCAAATTAAAAACTGCACACTTTCTAGGCCATTTAAATATTTATGTTTGAGCTGTTATTCATAATAAAGTATTATTTTAAAACCTCTGCATGAAATTGATGTTACATGTGCTAGAAGAGCAAAGGGTGTATATCTTGTTTACTAGGATTCTTCCCATATTAGATACACAATATACCAAATACTTTAAATATTCTAATTACAATCTGAGGATTCTGAACATCTAAAGCAAAACAAAGAACAATTTTCAAAAGGTCCCTCTGTGCTGGGGATCAGACAGAACTTGCTTTTTATTTCCAGCTATTGCTTTACTCTAGAAGAAACACTGGACTTGGTCTGGCAAATCTGAACAAGCTTGGTGATATTCTGGAAGAGATTACTTTTTTACACATTATCTCTACCAGGCACTGCCAGTTTGTCTCCAACAAGAGCTCCTTCATCTACTGATCTCAAGCTGACAAGGAGATTAATCCTGTAAACATAACACACATAAAGCAATTTGCTGGTGTTAAATAAACAGAGACTACCATCATTTTTCAACACAGATTTCAGGTACTTCTCACTAGTTCTATTACCTTTGGGAAGCAGCTCCTAACACTTCCACAACCCTGGATAAAATGCTGTTTTAATGGCCAGATGCATTCCAAAGCTTCTCCTCTGCAGCTCCACACACTCCTCTTTGCTGAACAGTGAAATACAGATAGCTGAGCAAAGGCGTGGTCATGTACGGCAAGCCTGAGTCTCTGAGGGATGCCAAAATACTGACTTTACAGTCTTCTGCAACCAGGTCAAAGTCAGGACAAACACCAAAGGTCTGGCAGACACCACAGTCACCTTCCTGGTAACTGAGAAAAATGTACTATGCCTATGTCACAAGGGTAAAATACATGTGTTGATCTTAAATTTCAATACATTCACTTTCTTGAGACACAGACATATAAGCATTGAAAATTCATTTCAGTTTAGTAAGACAGAGAGTTACAAGCCTAATTTTCACAACAGGCACTAAAAATCTACAACCCTACAGAACCTGAAGTTGCCCATGGCTCATGTGTCCCCTGCACTTCCCAGCTGACACATCTTGTAGAAACATGATTTTAGAAATACTACTCAAAGCAGTGAATAGAAGAGGGGTAAATAACTCCCCTATGCACTGAGAACTAAAAAGGCTTTTTACTTAAAATATTATGTCATTACAAAGAAGATGGTTTGCTGATAAAAACCGGCAAACCCAACAAAAACACCACAAACAAAAACCCAAAACCCCTCCACATTTCAGTACACCATCAGCAAAACAATTTAGAAAAAATACAGTTGTCTCCATCTTATTGCCAATGTTGGTCTCAGAGAGAATGCCATCATTGAAGAGTAGTCCACAGTGGTTTAGGAACACAGAAAACACAGAAGTCACACAGTCTGAGATCTTCAAACAAATAGTAAATCAAACCTGACAGACAATTAAACCATAAACAAACCATTAAACATCTGAAAAATACAAAAGCAAAAAACAACCACAACAACAAAACAGTTTTAGCACTGTCAGAAAACAGCAAAGAAGAATCCTTCTGTATGTTCATCAACACTCCCCAGCTACGAGCATCACCTTCTAATGAAATAGCTTATGCACACTCTGCACTAAAAAATGTGTTAAAAACCAGGACAAAGGCAACACAGACAAGAGAGTGCTCAGTATTTACATTTTCAGGTTAGAACAGAAGAAAAATGCAAACCAAGTGCTTATCACTGTTACTATTCTGCAAAAATGTTGTCTGCCCAAGCGGCTTTTTAGTTACAAAGTTCTAAATCCACACATGTATGTGGATTCAAGGACATTTTCAGAGCAAAATGGTACTTCATGAGAGTTTATGCAGTAAAAATAAACTGTAATCAGTATTTTTTCTCATTGCTCCATAAAACTTTATTAGTTATTTCTGAGCTGGTTTATGTGTAAAACACAACTTCTGTAAGGTCTTCTCCACTTAGAGATACAAGTATAAAAAAGTTCCAAACATCAATAGATGAGTGCAATGATATTCAGTCTAAGTTAATCCCCAGACATCCAAATCCATGAATAAAAATTCATCAGTTTTAAATACACTGAGCCTATTAAGCAAGAACAAAAGCATATGCACAAAAGAGCTTTTAATATATTTCAAAGCCCACAAGAGCCATGGTCTCATTAAAATTATAAATTACACAAACATGGAATAAAGATTCAAACTGCAGTGCAGCTAAGCAGATTACAGCAAACCCCGCGTTCCATATGATAACACACCATGGCCCTCCCAGATGGGGGCTTGGAACAAAAAGGCCATCACTGCAGCTAGGGAAAACCTCCTTGTGATCTCTGGTTTCTGTTCAGCAGATGACAGCCAAATAATATGTTGATTATTCTGTTTGTGCTGCTAAGCTTGTAAGATGGAATAAAAGCGATATGATCTATTGTGAACTCCATGCTAATGTGTTGCTCCACTCATAAATAATATACTGAATTTATTCTGAAACTATCTTTTTATCTGAGTTCCAGGTTTTAAATGCGTGAACTATAATAGAAAGCCAGCATAAGCTATTATTTAATTTGATGGTTTAAAGTAAAAGATACAGCTGACACAATAATAAATGTGAAAACTGACTACTTACTGAAGCAAGTAAGTAGAGGTGCCTTTCTCCAGTTTAGCAAATGGTTCTATGCTGAGGTGCAGAGCACCTGCAAGACATGAGCACACTCCAGCCCCACAAGCTGCACTCTCACTGATACCAAACACATCACCAAGCAGGGCCTATGTGTGGCTTATTTTACCACAGACATCCACCCCAAACATGAGTTTCAAATGAGGACATAAGTACTTGTAAAACAGGAAAACAGTACAGAGATAATCACTGTATAACTCCACTAATATTAGTCTCCCTGAATTGCCTTCTTAAAAACTATTTAGGTTTTTAATAAGTGATCGGATTTTACTTCATCTAAATTTGCTCATTTGGTTTGTTCCAAAAGTACAGAATGTAGCTTGCCCTTTCTTCCATAATACATTGCTTTTCTAAAAGGAAGATCAGGGACTGGTCATACAGCTCCTTTCACAGATATTTTGTGCGTGCTAAGAAAATTGATGATATTCCTACAATTTAATGTTTGTGAATTCCAGCTCTTTTGTGCCAGAAATGTTAAAAATTCTATTAGAAAAATCACTGTGGCTTGGCAATAGCACGAGAACACCAAGATCAAACACTGCTTCACACTTCTTGGACCACTGGAAGCACAACTGAGAACAGGTGGAAGCATGAAACTCCAAGAATGTGCAACAATTTTCTTAGAAATATAAAAGATGGGTGTAAAAAACCAAGCTCCATTACCTTTATTCCTTTGCTAGGGACACAGTCACAGCTATAAATCACAGAAATATTGAAAACATGGCTACTGAAGAGACACACATGTACTAATAAGCCTTAGGGCTAAAACTTCAGATTAATTACTCCCTCATTGCAATGAAATAACACACATCTTTTCTTTTCATACAAAACCAAGACAAGACTTTGAAACAATTGGTGATGCTCACGTTTCCAGCAACAACCACAACCTCAGGTTTGGGGTTTTTATATTTTTTTTTTTAATTTTTAATTGTCCCATTTGCAATACACCAAGTTATTCTGCAGTTACCAGATACAGGATTGTTAGTTCTAGGACCTTGATAACAGTTTGGTTTCCCTCAATCTGGTTCAGTTTCTGCAGTTTTAAATGTTAATTTATTTTTATTCCTCTTACATATATTATCTCACACAAAATGCAATAGAGTACCTGGGGAAAAAAAATGGCAGCCCTGCTCTCAGATACACACTCCTGGAATGGGATTCTCACAAATACAGCACTTCTAGCATGGAATTGGCAAGCTCAGTGTAGGAGATGGAAGCTGAATCCACTGAGATAAAGAATAATGAAAATTTGCTAAAATACACCCTGGCTTTTAAAAAAGTGCCAGATATTCAGTGCTTTCTGATGGTTTTTTTCACCAAAACATTATTCCAAATTTGAAACAATTTAAGTTTCCCTAAGTAGCCAGTTGTGAATCTGGCTTTACAATGAGTTTTACTAGGTTGCTTGCTTGTCTTTTATCAAACTTTGTAACTCACCTGAAAAATCTAAATTTTAATTCCGGACTACTTAAAGGCCAAAATGACTGTTTTCTTCATCTGCCTCTCAGTGACCTAATTAGTTTACCATTCTGGTCATATTATTTGAAGAGCAAGCAAGGCATCCCCTCTGTGCTCAGCCCAGGCAGAGTTGCACATCTCTACCACATTATTTACTGCGGCACATCCTGGTTCACACCACACCCTGTGGACGGCCAGAGTGCTGTGAAAGCAGAGGAAAGTCCACTGAATCCATGTGAATGTACGGATGGCTCTGCAGGATCTTGTCCTCAGAGAAACCTGAGGGTTGTGCTCTTTTGTGAAGCCTCTGACCAAGATCACAACTTGGGAAAGACAGAAGCAGAAGCACCCTGACCTGGGTCAGGAAGTGCATCCCTACTCCCAGCGCTACCCAGCTCCTTCTAACACGCCCACCCTCAGTCCAGCCTGACCACTGCTCCCCTGTCTCTGTCAGACTAATGAGTGAGTGCTTCATAAATCCAAGACGGGCAATGAAAGGGGACAAAACTGCTTGTTAGAGGATACGCCGCTATCTGAAGTTACTACATGGGTGGTAGCTGAAAAATCAAGCTAGCATTCCTATCTGGAATATCTATGGAACACAATAACCAGAAAACATTATTGGCTAGTACACTGGAAACCTGAGGTTCCACGTTTGTGGGTCTCACCAGGAAGTATGATAAATACAAGGAAAATAATCTCTATTAAATATAGCACTAATCTGTATGATGCTTATTAAAACACTAAGTTAAACTCAGGATTCATTTTCAAGATTATTGTTCTGCAGGTTTCTGTAATATTATACTGCACAATTCTGAAATTACAGAAACATTAAATAACTCTTAAAATAATTTCTTGTCTTCAGCACATACTACTTTAACTCATGTCTCTTAATTTACTTCTATTTTTAAAAAGCTGTTTAAATTTGACATGGGTTTAATTTTTTTTCCTGGTGCTCAGGATACCCACAAGGATGCATTTAGGTAACATCCAGAGGCTTTCTGAATACGATCATATCATGTTTTATATAATATCATACAACTGGCAAGTCCTAAGCACTCCAACTAATTCTTTCGTTTGCCACAGACTGACTGGATAAGTAGTCTTTAAGATTTTTCACACTGAAAAAAACAGGTCTTTTGGTGTCAGAGCTGCCAGGATTAAACATTCTTTCCAGTTGTTGGCTCATGGCCTGAAGATCCTGCACTTTCAAACTTATCCCATTCTAGCCAGTTCAAAGATCAGGAAAATGAAGCCATCTTCTTTGCAGCCATAATCCACGACCCATGCTGTTAGATACTTAAGAACATCTCAAAAGCAAACTACCTTGTTTCAGCTCGCAGCAGGAGCTCAGCAGGGCACTGGGTCACATGACTGCAAACCCAGCCTAGTCAGGTGACTCAGTAGCTAATCTGATTTGGTGACTATAAAACTTTAATCAGTACAGTCTAATACCAGCACATTCCACAAATGATGAGTGAAGCAGCCTGGCGATGTAACAGCAAACACTAATAAGATTACTAATTAAAACTGCCACTAGGACGTGGTTTTATAGTTCTCTATCCCACACATAAATCCAACAGAAAAACATCACTGAAAACTGGTCGGGCAGACACATGGGTTTGAAATAAAATGGACTGGTGTTTTATTCCAAAATGAACAGCATTTTTTTCATGGTCACAGAAGGACAAGAGCATACATGAATCTTGTAAGGCACAATTAAAACCTAGCAAAACCAGTAATTTGAGACCAAAGACAACAGAACACATACATCAATAACACCGTGTTGTTGAGAAACACTGCCCACACAATGCTGCTGGCCTTAACTGGAGGTCCCACAAGCCTACACGGGTAACCCACATGGTAAAGAGAGGCCATGACACCTGTGCTCCTCTTATCAGCCACAAATACCCAAAGCACACTTCAAGGGCTGCTATTCTGGGGACAGCAGGATTTTCCCCAAATCTGTAGGCTACAGCTTTTGAAGAGAAATGTCAAACGTACTTGCAGATCAAATTCCAAGCATAACCTTTTCCCAGATGTTCTGATTGCTCTCTCACTCACCATTGTATTCCCTCCATCTTTTTTTCCTTCGGGAATTTTCACCCAAAATCCTCTTAATCCATCTTAGAATCTTCATTTTGCATAGACAAGTAGCTGAATTGGACCAGCAAGTGTACAAGAAGAGGAAAACAGAGAGCTTGATTTCTCCATAGCACAGTTAGGATTTGCAGTTAAAATTGACATCACCATTTGACCAGGTCTACATGACAACATGTGAGCTGCGAGGAAGGAAAGTTGATTATTCTACAGTTTAAGACATCCCAATATAGACACAAATGTTTAAACCTCTCCATTCTCCAATAAGCTGAGTATGAACTGAGACAACTGTCCATTGCCACAGCTCAGCTGACAAGAAACCACTTCCTAAGGCACTTCCTGATCACTTGAAATCATTTCCACATTCCTTAGTTTCTCTGCATTTCCACTCCACCCCTAGAGCAGAAATAGTAGGACTTATCTACCTCATAATGTGCATTTGAGGATGAGGGGTTTTTAGGGAAATGTCCAGAATTACAATTCCTGTGGTCTTGATTTCTGCCAGACAGCAGATCCTAGCGGGATCTTCTCCAATGACTGAAAATTCATCTTTTCAAAATTGGACATGTGCATATAAGCAAACCTTCAGTATCATTCAAAAAGAGTGAAAAAGCGATTATTTTTCCTCAAAATGAAGCATCATTGATTTAAAAATAATTAACTAAAAATAAATATGAAATTAAACTGCCATTAAATTAGTTCCTTCTCTATTTGTCTGAAATACAGGTAAAGTCAGATGTTGTAAGCAGTATTTTCATAAGCATATATTCACTTGGAAAGCTTTATTGTATTAAAATGCTAAAATTTGAAAAAAAACCCCACCTATTGAAAAACAGATTATTTCCACTCGCTTTCTAAATCAGTAAGACTTTAACTGCACCCATCATGTTAAAATGTGAGAGAGGAAAAATGAACATCACAAACAGAACTACTGCCATATTTTAGAAGTTCAGTTCTTGTGCTGAAAAAATTGTATCTACTTCTCCATTATTTTGGTTATATATGAAACAGTCTGTCTTGTAAGCTACAATATAAGACACAGTTTCTCTACATTTGGAAGGATGTCTACAAAAAAAAATTGTAACAAAAATATCACTTTATTTAAAAATACATGAAATTCTAAAATAGCTAAAAAGTTCACAGCTAGCAAGAGCTGGAAGGTTCGGCTGCCCCTCCCCACTGTGTGTATCTGCCCCTTTCCATACAGCATCAGCTCGGCAGGATGACACAAAATAAGGCTGTTAAGAAAGTCATTAGACAGTTCCAAGTCAGGTTAGTGAGCTCAATCAGCTCAAGCAGGGAACTGATAAGCACCAGGGTTTGCTGGACTGAAAAGAGAGGAAGAGAAGGAAGTGACACTTCCTGTTTTGCAGCCCTGACCCACTGTACCTGTTCCTGAGCCACTGAGATTTCCCGCAAACGTGCAGTTTATCTAAGAAATACTAAAACTGGTAGGGGCACAAGCATTCCCATTTGCAAAATACTTTCATTATGTGGGCTCCAATAGAAAAGAGGGGGGAAAAAAGAGAAAGAATTATTTAGCCTCCAATTTTAACTGCCCGCCCTGTAGGAAAATGGGGTGAAAAAAGTATAAAAAAAACCTTACATGTCAGGCATGTAATAAGAAATGAAAGAACAAAAGAGAGGGCTCAGCCCTGAATGTATGTTTACACCTATCCTGTGAAGTTAAGACAACCTATAATAGTGTAATTTTAAAAAAACTTTAAAAATTTAAAAAAAAACAAACAAGGAAATACCAGAAAATAAAATGTACTGCTTGGAATGGGAAAAAACCATCACAGAGACTGAGTACATGCAGTTTATCACTTGATTCTGACAGGTAAGTAGTGACTTACCAAGGATATCCTCATTGGGTTACAAGCTTCTACAACAAAGGTCTCCCACAGATATCCTGCAATTGTGAAGTGTTACACACACCTGCAAGCACTCATACCTGAAATATTTAGGGTTTTGGGCTCCAGGATGACAGTACAGTGGCAGAGTTTACTGTGATATTCTAAAAGTGGAGACCTCTCTCTATGTTTCAGCCTCCTCACTCGGTTATACAGAATTTACACCACAGGATCCCACTGACAAAACCGGATTCCCAAATTCTTTTAAAAGAATTGTGAATTATGCTTTGGGTCTTCATTTTGCTAGCCTTTCCATTCCAGGTATTCACAACTCATTGGTCACGTATTACAGAAGTGAAATTAAACAGCTATATTTATTTCTTGCCATGTTTTCAAATGTCCTTTGATTTTCTCCTCTACAGACAGATACTTCTAACTTTCACTAAACAATAATCTATATTTAAAATTAAGCATTATTCAGTATTTTACAGTTTACCAGCAAATACAGGACATTATGACAACCTCTTGACACTTCTGATAGAAGATCTAAAACTGTCCACTGCTTAACAAGTAAAGAAGCTTGGCCAGCAGCAAAAAAAAAAAAAAAGCCATTTCATCAGCTAGGGAAACATAATACTGAAGCTTCATGCTTGAATTGGATATGAAGGAAAAACTCTGAGGTTCAGGACTGCCCACATATTGTTACTCTTTCATGCTGCTCATATTTAACATGAGGATTTTTTTTCCCTCAATTAAAAAGAGACTCAAGAACAACAGGTGCTCAAAATTTTGGCTTAGACGACAGTAAACATTATTCATTGAAATTAAAGTGTGAGAGTGAGGGATGTAGTGGCTAAAGCTTCGTTTTTATATTCTGCTGTGTACAAATATCTTCAAGTAGCTTGGGATGCATCTGAATCACCAACGGATGAAAAACAAATACAAAAATACTTGTGATAGTGGCTGTTCTATACACTGAGGGGGGCTTCCCTTGCATTCAGACTACCAGAACATAAAGCGTTGACCGACAAAGCAAGCATACTAGAATTTGTCAAAGCATTTTAATGTCCAACTTTTTCTACCACACGTCTTGGTCCAGGGCCATCACACAGATGCAAGATCTTGCTCCCAAATTAAGGTATTAAACCACACACTTACTACAGGTTCGCGGCCATGTACAAACAAGACAGGGACCCCAAGAATACTCACAAATTATGTTACACGCAGTTACGTAAATACGTTTTACAAGTACTTTTCCCTTCCAGGGTCTGATGCCGCCAGTGCGGCGCCAGGCGAGCCTGTCCGCTCCCGGCCCTACGGACACCTCGGGCATCTGCGGAACAAGGGGGGTGTCCCCTCCGCAGCACCCGCGCCACACTCCCCACACCTCCCCGCGCCGCTCCGTGCCCGCTGCCGGTCCCCTCAGCCCCAGACAAAGCTCCGGTGCCCCCCAGCTGCCCCAGACAAAGCTCCGGTGCCCCCCAGCTGCCCCAGCCCATCCGCACCCCCGACCCCGCTCTCACCTCCCCGCTCGCTGCCGGGCGCCTCAGCCCTTCCCCGCCCGCCGGCCCGGCACGTGCCAACAACGCGGGCTCCTATTGGGTGGGGGTTCCCCCAACCGCTCTCCCATTGGCGGAGCGCGGGCCCGGCCCTCCCGGCGCGCCCGGCCGCGGTCGCTGCCCGGCCCCGACATGGCGGCGGCCGGCGGGGCGCGGGGCTGCACCAGCTTCCAGCGCAGGCCCGGGGCCGGCCCCCGCCCGCCCGCCGTCCCGGGCACTCGGCCCTCGGTGCGCCACGGGCAGCTGCTGCTCTCCAGCGGGCTGCCCTCCCTGGACTGTGTGCTAGGTTGGTGGGAGCGGGACTGGGACTCGGTGCTGCCCCCCCTGCGCCCCGCCGCCCTCCCCTTTGCCAGGCCCTGCCTGCCCTCGCCTCCCGTAACCCCGCGGCTGCTCCCGCAGGCTTTTCCTTCCTCCCCACAGTCCCTGGGATTGGGGGGAGGGTGGGAGGGGGAAGGAGGATGGGGCAAGGCAGGATGTGTTTCCCGCCTTGAGCTTGCGGAGGTGCGGATCGCCGTGTACAGTGCACGGCCATCGCTGTGCAGCCCTGCTGGAGTGCAGACCTGCTCCGTAAATTGACTTGGCAGCACATTGCTGGCGCGTTTCACACTGTCACGGGGAGGCCTGGGAGGGTTTCGGCTTGGAAAACCATGCGTGCTGGATTAACGCGTGTCTGAACGCCGTGTAGTTCGGGTTCTCCGGTGGGGCAGTTGTTGGAATGTGTTGGGATTCTCAGTGTGTCTTTTCTGTCTTGCTTGCCACAGGTACATCATTAAAGTGCCCCACTAAAATAAGTTGCACTGGTGTGACGCTGTTTTTACTACCTGTGGATCTGCCTTTGCCTGCTGTCAGTGTCAGGGTGTGAGATGGTCCCTTGGACTCATCTGTTGTGACTGTTGCTGTGTTATCGGTGGCATGAACTGGCACTTCCACGTGGATTGGGAACTAAATCATTTTGCTGGTATAAACAGCGTGGTTTATCTGTATGCACCAGGGCTGTGTGATCCTTTAACTCTTCACACAGTTGCAATGCATCTTTAGTGTACATACATTCTAGGTGAGAATGGTCTGATTTTATTCATTCATCCTTGGAGTACACAGAATGCAGCACTTCTCTCTCTAAGGATATTCCATATGAGTAATGATAATATAAAAGTTGTATCCACTGTATAAAGAACATTTTGCAGCCTGTGTATCACCTTTTTGTGTGTGTGTCTGCACTTTCATCAGGGATTAGAATCATTGTGGAGAAAGCTCTTCCTGCCTGAGAGAGAAATATTTCATTAAGTGAGCGTAATTTGTGAAGCCTTTTAATTGCACGCAAAGAAGATTTGCATTAAATATTCCAGTTCATATTTCCTTTTAGAAACAGTGGATTTTGCACAGCATGGCTCAGAGGATGTAGATAGCTCCCGTGGTGGCAGTCTCCTAAAATACTAGGCACCTGCTAACACAATTAGTGGTTTGTTATGGAAACTGAGGGCACTTCCAATAAACTCAGGATCTCTTCTACATTTTCCTTGTATTTTAAATATTTAATCATTTCCTGAGCTTACTAATATTTATACTTGAACATGAACGAAATTCCTTGCCCTTAGGAACAGCAACTTTGGAAAATACTTTTAGATGTTTTTTGGGTTGTGACATCTCTGAAAACCTGGATTCTACATTCCTATGTTAAACCTTGGGTAACCTTCTAGCCCTTAAGTCACTGATTTTTGGAGGCTGAGTGTGTAGGCCAGGAAAGACTCCTGCTAGGCATGCTGACTATAATAAAGTTTCCACTGCTGCCAGGTATTAGGCATTGTTGGAACAGAGCTTCAGCTAGGTGAAGCTGTACAGAATCACTGATTCTGAAGACTGAAGAGGGATCTCGAGAATTCATTCTCTGCAGCCTTAAAGGGGCTCAGCACTGAATTCAGAGTTGCTTGCTCAGGGCTTTGTCAAGTGGAGTTTTGAAAATTTGCAATTGTAGAGATTTTGCAGCATCTCAGGATAACCCAGTCCAATGCTTAATTATATTTGTAGGGAATTTTCTTTTTCCTTATATCCACTGGGAATCTCTCCTGTTTCAGCTCCCATTTGTTGTTTGTTGCCCTCCCACTGCACCTCAGTAAAGAACTCAGCTGTCTGTCAGTAGCTTCTCTTGGGTACCAGCCCATGGCCTTTGTATTTTCCTCTCTTCTTCAGGCTGAGCAAGCCACTTCCTTCAGCCACTTCTCTTGAATAATTTCCCCCATTTTCAGTCCCCTCCATGGACTCACTTCAGTTTATTCTTTCTTGAACTGAGGGGGCTCAAAGTCATCTGGACCTCATGTTCCAAGTGCAATCTGGTGAGTGCTGAGTAAAGGGGAGCATCCTTTGAGCATGTAACGGAGCCTCTGATGATGCAGCCCACTGTGCTGGTGACTCTACAAGTGTTGACTTGGTCTGCTTTGTGTCCTTTTTCTGTGTGTGGAAACACTTCATAACAGTGTTGCAAAATGCTGTTTATGTGTTTCTTAAAGAGTGCTGTTACTTTTCTTCTTTTGTCTTGCCCACTAGCAGTTAAATAATTGACTGTAAAAATATTTAATTTTGATTGTCCAGAAACTGAGGACAATCCTTTTCTTTTTGTATAAATTCCCAATGGAAGTTACTAGGAACTCTTTTAGTCTGGTATTTTCATAGACATATTTTGTAACAGTCACCAGGCAGTCTTCTAGATCTCTTGCTTGGGCTTGAATTTAAGTTTGCTTTGTCCAGAATCTGTTGCCCAGATACAGAATTATTTGCCAGACATGAAGATACAGCTTATGAGTAAGGGAAAGCATGGTGTTATCACACACAGGTCTAATGAGGAGCCTCTGAAGAGAGGAAAAGGCAGAGAATACAAGGAGTTTCTTTTACCCTACAGCTGCTGGCTGATTGTTGCATTGTTGTTGGTCGCTCTAAAGAAGTGCATTTCCTTTGCAAGAGAAGTGGTAGATAAGTGCTGTATTTCAAATGCTGTGGTACTATTAGGGCACTCTGCACTTCCAGACTTTATGTTCAAGTTTACTTTCAGGGTTTATGGACCATATATGCCTGATTTGTGCCAGAGCAGTTCTCTGTAATGAGCTGCAACTATTGTGTAGTACAGCCTGGTATTGAATGTTTTGTTTCAGGCTGCTTGAAAAAAGGTCAGGGATATGCTTTGAAAACAATCTGGACACTTCTCAACTTGCAAAGTTTGTTGTGCTTCTGTCCATAAGATCTTAAATCTCTTTGCTGTAAGTAGCAATGTGGAAAGTTACAAGTCTTGGTTAGATGTTTATATTACACTACTGCCTTAGATACTGGCCAAGAAAAATTCAAATAGCGAAATTAGGAAGAATAACAAGTTCACAGCAGCTTTCTTGGGAAATGTAAAGATTTTGCCTCTCCTTTTGATTCCATCAGCATTCCTGCTGTTTTTTTCCTGTTGTCTGTCTTTTGTTTAATTTACTAGTATTGTTGCTCATTGTAATATGAATATGTAACCATGGTAACTGCAATAGTTTTGCATTCCCTCTAATAGAAGACACTTGTTCAAACCACTCACTACATCTGATAATGTAAAGACAATGCTCTGACCTGAGTTTGCCTTTAGCAACCAGGGTATGTGTACATATGTTGCAGCTCTGGCTTGTAGAAACAGTACCATTGATGATCTGAAAATACAGCTTGAGAGAATTTTGGCTGCACTGTTTGACAAACAGATTCTCTCTTGTGCAAGCACTCTAAAAGCAGAAGAGACACTACTTCTGTCGTGGCTACAAGGGAACTTTCTTACAACCAAGGTTTTTAAGTCCTTTTTGCCATGAGCTAATACAATACTTATGGCTGCTTTAATCATATTTTCTATGTCAACCTAGGATTTAGTAAAATCTCAAAATTTGGAGCTATTCTTTACTATGGGCTGTATAGAGCGTGTGCTAATTTTAAACAACTGTTGTTAGTAACCCATGAGTTCTGTCTCCCTGAACAATTAAATGCAGTGAATATTGGAAGCATACTTTGTATCAAACATCAGTATGATTTCAGATTTTGGTCTTTTTTATTTCCTTTCCCCTGTAGTACATCTTCTGAGGTCATTTACATTTATCTCCTGAATAAATAAGTGGAACAAAAATCATTGGTTTAGAGCATGGGGATTCCAGGAGTGATTCTAACTTTCTGATAAACAGCAGTTAAAATAGTTTGGTTTTTTTGAATGTCTAGGAAATGCTTGATTACCTGGTAAGATTGCTGTAGATATTGAGGCATTTGTACATCTTGACTCAGGAGTTTAACTTGAAACATCTGCTTCTCTTTAACTATGAAATTCGTAGCTGACAACACTTTCACTGCCATGTACTGCTCAAATTGTGGTGCATCATGGCATGATGGTGAAGCAATCCTGTTCTGGTGCTATTATGTGGCAATATTAGCTCTTTTTGGCCTATGGGAGAGCAATTTTTTTTTTCTCTTCCTTCTGGGTATATGTCAATATTGCAGGTGCTGCAGACGTTTGTGGTCCCACTAGCAGAGCTAAAGGTTAAGAAGTTGATCCAACTCATACTGGAATCAGTTTCTAGTGAAGTTTAACAAGCTCTTACAAATGTATAAAATGAAAGATCCTGTTCACTAGAGTCCATCTGTGCAGTCCAGAACTGACTTCTGGAGCTTTGGATACTGTGCTGATGGGATTCAGTTTGCTCCTAACTTACTTTTAAATCAGTACAAAATTGCAGATGACATCCTGCAGTTTCCATGCAAAACACTTCAGTAGGCTACTTACATATGGCCATCTGAACGCTTCCAGGGAGTTTTAGCTTTCCTGTCACAGTCTTACGTAATTCTTAAACAAAATAGTCTGATTTCAGGTTATTCCACTATTGCAATTCTTGGAATTCAGATTATAAACCAGCGTACTCTTTCCCTAAAATAAAACACGAGTTCTTCTTTCACTGTCTTTGTAAAGGAATCCATGGAGTTGTTACTATGTCCAAGACCTACTATAAAAGACATTAATGTCTTCAACAGTGTATGTTTTCTCATAGTGTGTGTTGTGACGTGTATGATCTGTCAGTCCAGGTTTCACTGGGTGAAGTCCTACCTGTCTTGCTGCTGTGTCAGTTTTCAGCAGTAAGATAAAAAGCAGTGGAACCAGGATTTTGCCTCAAAGACTTGGGTGGGAATTTGCTAAAATCTACTAAAATATTAGTAGGTCAGTTTGCTTACATCCTTCTTGATACAAAGGAACATCATGTGATAGTAATTAATATTAATTTAATTTGGAGAATGTTTACTTGCTTGAGTCATCTCAGTAAAAATCTGCTGGCTCAGACCATACATCACCACTGTAGTACTTGAGTGTGGTTGCGTAGAGCTCTGCAGGATCTTTTTACCACAAGGATGATAGTACAGTATATTGTGAAAGTAATTGTAATGTGCAGTATATAATTACATGTAATGTATAATTATTTCATAATAGAGAATTGTAGTAAGTATTGCAAAGGTAATTAAAATGTTGTTCACTTTTATATTTTTAAATTCCCCGTTATCACCTTTCTTTGACTTATAGACTAAGAAAAGTTAATTGTTCTCTAACATAGTATTAAAATGTAGTCTTACTTTGTTCTTCATTTTGTTTTGTTTCCAGGTGGAGGCGTAGCTGTTGGAACCCTTCTTCTTCTTGGTTAGTATAGAATATATAGATATTTAAAGCCATATTCTGAAGCATTTCACTCTTTATTGTATTCATTAAACAACCTCTCTTTTCACAGTTTTTTGAGTCAGATTTTAAGAAAGTATAACTCTCAGGTTCCTTCACTTTGTCTAGCCTACAGAATGGACTATTGTCTATCTCAAGAATTACTGGAGGTGAATCAAAAACTTAATTTTAGACAGGCTTGAGCACCCACAAAGAGTACCCCAGAATTCTGTTTGAAGGCAGGGCACATTTCAGGTTTTATTATTATTCAAGTTGAGCACATTTCAGGACTTATTAGCAAAATACACAAACTAGTTAAGATTTTGTAAACTGCTGTTAGATTCAGACTGTTTATCATCACAAGCGTGGCTATCTGAGGAAGATGTGCAATGCAGAATCTTGTAATCTCTTAGCTGCTGGAATCAGCTGAGAGAAAGGTGATGAAGCCTGCTTTCTGTCAGGGTGTGGGTGAGGGGACCATGTCTCCATTGCAGCTGAGGTGCCCAGCTTTCCTCTCTGCTTGATTGAGTTGACACAAAACCAGCGGAAAAAATGAAGAATTCTTGTATTAATCTTCATCCAGAAGGAGCACTGGAATCTCCTGACTCTCATAATTAAGAGCAGTGACTAGATTTCAGCCTTCCCTAGGGACAGAGCAGTCTGACACATGCCTGGGTGATTTGGGTGGTTTCAAAATTAGGCCTGTAGAGTGTTTTAAGAGCTTGCTGGTGAAGTGTTGGGACCATTAGAGTTTGTGAGAACTGGTAGAGGACACTGAAGGAGAGAAAGAACTGGAAGATTGTAAAATACAGCTTCTGGTTTTGGGTGCTGCTGGAGCAGACACTGGATGGCAAGCCTTGAGCTGTGGCTCAAAAGAAAACAAGGATTGTGATGGATTGACCTTGACTAGACACCAGATGCCCATCAAGCTGCTCTGTCACTCAGCTGGACAAGGAAGAGAAAAATCTTTCCCATTATACCCCTCCTGATGTTCTGAAGTAGGCTCTTCACTTCCAAGAAGTTGAGTCTCCTGGTCACTTGGAAGTATTTCTAGTAATACTGTTTAGAATTCCTTGGCATGAAATTTATGCAAAGGCAAAAAGGTCATGTCTGTAGTAATAGGCACCAATAGCAGCTCTTCAGAGTGTGGCTTTTCAGCCTTGAGACAGATTTAATCAGTAGTTTTCATTCATTTTCTTAAAGGGATGAAAACGTTGTGGTCCTAATATTTTATCTGTGTTTACTTTCCCTGTGGAAAGACTACCATCGCTTGGGAGACTGAATTTTTGTATCCAGAATTTTGGTTACATATTTTGAATTGTTACAATTCAAAAACTGATCTTAACACTAAAGGACAACAGTGAGATTTGGGAAAACTTACTTGAAATCTTTCTTAGCCACTATTGGAATGCCAATTGTTCCCCTCTGTTGGTATAGGGCCCATGTAACCTGCACTAGAGCCAAACAGCTTTGCCCCTGAGCAAGATAATTGCTCTCACTATGACTTGTTGTTATTTTAAGGCTAGGGTTTTTTCTGCATTTTATCCATTAGAGACAGTTATTGATGTGTGACTGAATCTTAGAAAATGTTGATTTTTACATAAAGTATATAAATTAGTGTATGGTGTGGTGCAGATTAATTTGAATAGTTGCTTGCCAGGAAAAATAACTGACATTACCTAATTCCAACCACTTTCAGTTTGAGAAGAGCTGCAATCTTGCTGTGATAAAGGAAGAAGAAAAGAAAAGTTAGAACCTGTTATATTTTACATAAATCAGAGATTATGAGACCAGATTGATTTTGTCTCCCCATTACAATATTCACTGCCCCTTCCAGTAGACACACATGGTGCCATCCAATGAACCTACTAGCAGGAAAATTGTCATGAAATGAAGGAAGTGGTGGAATGTTTCACCACAGGGTATTGTGGATGTGGAAAACAGTCCTGTGGATCCTGATGGCTTGATGGAAGATTTTTCCTGGAAGGATTTTTACCTGAACTTTGTTTCCTCTGAGTACATATCTGGCCATATTCAGTGGTAGGTTTTAATTTGCATCCCCTATGCTGGTTGTGTATTTGTGATCTGATATGAAACTTAGCTTGACAGAAACCCAAATGAGAATGTCTCTTTTAGATCTGAAAACTAGGTTTTTTTTCCCAAATGAGACTTACCATGTGTTATTTTGAAACATATAATTATATACAAAAAGTCTTAAAGCAGGAACTATATTTATTCATGACTCATTAGTCTAAAAATTTTGAGACTAATTTTTAAAGTTGGTGCAGGTAGCATTGTAATGGCATTGTTAGAATATCCTGTCAGCATACCAAGAAATTCTGTCATGAGATTAGTCTAGGCAAGCTTAATATTATCAGGATTGAAGCTGTCAGTGATAAACCTCCTAGGAAGATCTTTCTGTGTTGTACTCCTAGTGCCATAAAAAGGTTAAATTCTTCCCCCTTCCTTCAACATTCTCTAAGGCAAGAATAAATTGCATTACTTTTAGCTTAGCTCCCTTTGCAAATTAAATGCTCATCTTCATTATTTGACACATTATCTTGGTTAATTTAACCAAATAATAGTAGATTCAGGGTATTAAAATATTTATTTTAACTGTTGTGTTCTGAAGATGTAGTGATGGCACTGGTTACTTGATAAGACTGTAAAATATTGTTTGAAATATAAGTGTACAAGTTTTTGAAACTCAATTCATAATAAAGAGCATTGTGATTTTCAGTTGAACTTAATTCTACAGTATATTTTTTTGACAGTGTTTTAATTATATGAAAATTAGAGAGTTGAAGCACATGGTATTCTCATGCAGGATCCTACCTGCCAGAGCAGCTTGAAACTTCCTGGGGTATGTTCATCTAACAAGAATTAGGATTTTAACTAGTAATTTAGTTTAAAAAAATTGTTACAGTAGTGGGTTTATAAGAAGCATTCTGATGTGGAACACCATCAAAGCAGCTTGTTCAGTAGGAATGTGAGACCATTCATGCTTTCATCTGAACCTCCTGCAGAAGATCAGCTTTCCAGAAGAGTCTCCATTTTCAAAACAAACCTGGAGAATAAGCACACTCCTTCGCCCCTCCTCTCCAATGTAGTTCAAACTGCTGTATGTGTGTTTTGCCAGCCCAGGAAGAGTTTCCAGGAGCTTGTTATTTTGTTTTTAAATGTAAGCTTTGTTTATATAACACATTTGGCATAGTGAGCTACAGCACCCTCGATAGATGTGTCCTGGGCACCCTGTAAGAACCTATTCTTACTTACCTTTAAAAGCCCCAGTTTTGACAAGGTCACTGACAGCTAAATGTTTTAAAGATTATCAGTAGGAGAGGTTTGGTTGGTAGCTGAGGTCACTTATTAAATGTTAAAAGTTGTCTGGTGAAAAACCGGTCTATACTTGCACATTCTAAGCCTTAAAGCAGTTTCAGCTACTTTAATTAGCTACTATTATTTTTGTTGGACATGCAATTTAACCTGACTGGTAAGAGCTCTCTTCACTTGTCAATATAACTGAGCTTATCATCTTTTTAAAGCTGAAAAAGATAATCTCAAGAGAGGTACAAAACAGTGATTTGCTAAATATAATTCTACAAAATACTAGTTAGCAGAATTCACCTTCCTGAAGTATGGCCAAATGCCAAATATTGTAACTTGTATGTTTGACAACTCTGGTTTGGCATGTGCTAATTAAATGCAAGTGACACAAAGTATATCCCCTCAAGCTTAGTAAATATGGACATTAGAAAAGTATCTTTTAAATGGAATTTCAGATTATTAAAATAATCTTATTTTATAACCTGCAGCAATTTAGAGAAATGTTTCATAACTAGAGAAAGACACACCTTAGGTCACAGGACCACAATGCAGAACTATCTATCTGGGAAAAAAATTATCAATACTGATAGGCTATGACAGGCTTATGGCAGCTTTAGGGCAACCTGTCTAGACTTTGTGCAGAGAAAAAAAAAGTCATCTGTACATTACATTGTTGCAGGCTTAATTCTTTCCTCTTACGGCTCTCATAATTTTAAGCAGTTTTACTACACCTGACCACTGGAGTTTTTCAAAGACCTTCATGCTGTTTAATATACTGATGTTTGAAAGTCAGGTATTATAAATACTGTGTTTATTGATACGATATTTGTTACTCTATGGTGGATTGTGTTCCTGATGTTTTTTTCCTCTTCCAGTTCTAGTGCTTATTCTGCATCCATCTCTTGGAACATGAATGCCTCTGTGCAGAGGCAGTTTTTTCTTAAGGTCACATGGTTACATATAAATTTCTATAATTAGATTTGTGTCCTTAATTTTTAAATAAATTATATTTTTGCAGTGCCTCATACATATCTGCTCTCTTTTGTTTTCTGTGCCCTAGATAAAAGCCTTCAGATTTTGTACCTAATTCTATGACCCATGAATTTCTTTGAGTAGTAGCTACAGACAGTCCATGCACAAAGGTGTCGAGAATGTCCCTTATGTATTTGGTAGCCTATACAGTTCAGTGGTGAAAAGACCCATAAATAGGAATTGGTCTTTATCCTTAGTATTCAGCAAGGTTATATGTTGGAATTCATTGCACTCATGCTGACAATACTGCTCTTTCTCCATGACTGTTTCAGCCATGAAAGCACGCTCTTGTGGAAAGAGACCAATGGAGAGCCATCACAATAGACTATTTTATTTATGTCCTTATCTGTAGGATCAGAAGAGGTTTTGTTCTGGAGACAATATGTATAACTTCTAGGTAAATAATCTCTTTTCCTTGTATAGTTTCACGCTTCACTAGTTACTCACCTGCTACTTAGCTGTAGAACACTCTTTGTTCCAGAAGAATTGGAGAAAGCTGTGCAGTGCTGTGTGACTTGCAGTGACTGGACCCAGAAAAGAGGCTGCAGCTGCAAGAGTCTTATTTGTTTATGTGCCTTAGTAGCTGGAAGTGAAGTTCACAATGAGGGCTGCTGACAGGGCACCTCTTTAGTGTGGAGATTGAGACTAAAGATTTGGGCCAGGATTGTCTTAAGTATTGGGCTGACTAAAATGATGTGAAGTGTTAGCTCCTACATGTACTGAGTGAAGGTAGTTCTTTTGGATGTGGTGGAGTTTGGAAAGATAACTGTTGAAAATTTATCCTAGCCATTCAAATGCTAACTCCAAGCATTATTAGAAAAGTATTTCATTCTGGGATTCTATGAAAGTAATCAGTGAGCTACTGAAGTACCTGTGCTAAATGATTTGTTTGTTTATTTACAAGAAGAAAGCTGTACTCCTTTGGTTTTGAATAGTAATGTTACTATTGAAGCCAGGGTACAATGGATGCTATCAGAAAAGCTCCATATGGATGCACTTTAGATCTTTTGAATACCACAAAAGTTTAGTGACCTAGAAATGAATCAATAAAAAGCATCCTCTATCTGACAAATTGAAGAACTGAGGGATTCTTACAGATGCATTGACTTTAACAATTCCAGATACACTGTTTGTAAAGGCTTTCTGAGACACATCTAATCCTTGGAGTACTGTAGGAGAGTATGAGGTGGTTTATATTTAGATCACTCTCCAATACTTAATTTACTTTTTTTACTGTAAGTTTACTCTTATGAAAATCAATGTAAGAAGAAAGGAAAGGCTAATGCTAAAATGATGTGTCCTTACACTGAATGTGTTTTTAATTTGCTAACTTGAACTTTCCATGTTGTGGAATGGCAGTGTAAGAACCTCTCTAGCCCTGTTATATTACAAATAAATCAATGAGTCAACAAAATTAATTCTAATCTTTGATAAGTCAGTTAAAAGGTTTATATCTCTGTTCTTCATTGCTTTATTTCTACAGTATGTTTTTACATTTCAGCATTTGAAATAAAATTTGAGAAAAATTCTTCTTAACTATTACAGCCGTATTTCTTAGCTTAGTTGAATAATCACCAACACATAGTATGATTTCTTATATTTATCCATGGTTTATGGAATTTCTGTGTTATGTTTGGCACAAAAAATTGAATATGTTCTTGACTTTCTAAGGAATAATTAGTATCAAAAATAATGATCCAGAAAACTGTCTGTATAGTTGTACACACAGACACAAGCCATGAAACAGTTGGACTAAATGAGATATTTTCTTATTTTCCATTAAATGCCAGTTAAGTACATATCAGCTCAGTGTTTCTGTGCCTCAGATGATGAAGGTGAACTTTAACCTGTAGATAAAAATTTAAAAAGCAAGATTTTTCATTCACCAAGGATGATGTAAATGTTACAGCTGAGGATCTTTCCAGAGTGCCTGATGAGTGTTCCTTTTCCTCTTTTGTTCAAAAGGAAGGAGATCTAACAAAATTGTCTCCCTCCAGTGACATCTGCTGCAGTGATGTGATTACAGGGGAGCCTTGGTGGCTTCTTTCAGGTAGCTCAGACAATTTAAAAAAACAAAAAAGTAGATCTCATGCTGTCACTTTGATTTCTAGAGGTCTTTGGTTCTTAAATTGAGAGCTTCATAGATGGAGATTAGCACATGGAAATCGATACACTGTGAATAATGCAGTAAGCAACCAAAGCATGAGTGACTAGAGACAGCCAATGTTTGAGGGGGCAGGAAATGTTGGTGTTCTGGACTCCACTTATAAGGGAGACTTACTCTGCATAGCAGTTTTATTTTAAGCAGGCTCCAAAGACTATATTTACAAAATATGACTGAAATACTTCCTCAAAACCTTAGATAGTGTCAGTTCTAGCTTTGGTTTCTGCAGCTGTAGTGTTTCAGTTTTACCTAATTGAGTTTTGTCTCCACCCTAGTCTCGTACGTGGGTCTACACCCTCAGTCTCAGCACAATATGGGAGCTGAGTTAGTAGGAAGGCTGTTCTTCAGTAACACTATTAGTGGCTTTATAAGGATGCAAGAGTAAACTGTATCTAAGATTTAATTAAGAGCTCTTAACTTTCAAGTAAACTGCAGTTTGTAATTCTTTTGGAAACCTGTCCTGAAGAAATTTTGGTAAGGAACCCAGTACTGTCACCAGTAAGCTTTTGTCAGTCCTGTGCTTTTTATGATTCAGAACTGTCCATATTTTTCACTAGACTGTTACTTAAAAAAAAAAAACCAATGTGTTATTGCAAGTACATTGAAGGCTAATATGGCCTTCTAAGCAGGTCAACAGTATCAAAGGTGAGTTCTGTTAATACAGTCTAAGGTCTTAAAACCCTAAGACTCTACAAAAAACTGTAGAGTGGCTAGTTCTGGTAGTAATAGTGTTGTGATTATTGTATTCCCTTTGGCTTATTTGGTATCCAGTTTTATGTCATTTCCTGTCTTAGTGATTGGGTTATGAAGCATTTTTTTCTATTTTGAATTACTGCTTTAGAGTAACTTCTAGTGACTCTAATATCCCAAACACTGAATTTAAAAGTGAAATTTTTAAAACTGGGAAGTAATTCTGTTTTGTCTAATATCCCACAGAGGTCAGGCAGTATCTCTTGGAGAACTGGTTTTTCTCCTGTGGTTTTGAATACCTGGGGTTTGAATTTCTTGTTAATCTAAGCACTGTAAGTGTCAGTACATGTGCAAGATAATAGGAGTGTAGCAGTGCAACAATACTTTTCCTGTGATTTGTTTCTTAAGTTTCCCCATTGCTATTAATTTTTGTTTTCCTTTATGGAGATACACTTCCTTTCCTTCTTTCCTTTTCTCCTTCACTCCACTTCAATGATTCATTTTGATTCTGGTACATGTCAAAGTTACAGTATTTTTATTTTCCTCTTTAATGCTTTTGCAAGTTGGATATGAATGACAATTTTTTTATTTTCTCTCTTTGTTACTGTTTTTTAATTTTTAATTTTACTATTTCATATGTGTAGGGAGGAAATACTTTCCAGGTCACACAAAGAATGGGTTGAGACTTGTTAGTTCTGTGTAAAGAAATCCCTCTCTGTGTGTTTTTCTGCCTCAACATCCCTGTGTGTTGTCTTCCAGCAGCCAGATTAAGAGATGAAAAAGTGAAACCTTACATAGCACATTTACTTTTCTCCCAAAAAGCCATAAAAAGCTTTAACACTGCTATTGTTATTTCCTACAAACAACATCAGAGCTGGTTTCAGATGTGTTATGTACACATCCACTTCCCATAGTTTGAAGTTATGCTAAGTTTTAATTGTATGAGTTCATTAGGACTTTGTAATTTTGGTAATTTCTGACACTTAACTTGCATCAAGGAAGCTGAAGGAAATACTGGTCTTTCTGAAGTCGGCTGGAATTTGTATTTTCATTTCACTGGGCCAGTGTTCACAATGTCTGCTAACAAGTGTTGTCTCACTTCTTAAACTGTAAATTCACGAGTCTTTTGAATTTGTTTTGCTTTTGCTCTGATTGGGTTTCAAAACCAGCATTGCTAATTGTTTGGGTTTTCAATATATCTATTTGGTTTGCCTGTTTGTGTAGTTTTCACAACTTTGGAAGTGCAGACATAAGAATGTCTCTATACTGAATGATACCTCTATATAGGTTTAGCATGCCAAATATGGCTGAATTTTGAAAAGCATCAGGTAACAAATGTTTTAAGCACTAAGAATATAAATATTAACATAGTTCTCCTAAATTAACAAACCCCTTTCCATTAATCCATAATTCAGTCACCTTAGTTGATGCTTATGGGAAG
Organism: Aphelocoma coerulescens; assembly: GCF_041296385.1. Classification (NCBI taxonomy): domain Eukaryota; kingdom Metazoa; phylum Chordata; class Aves; order Passeriformes; family Corvidae; genus Aphelocoma; species Aphelocoma coerulescens. The sequence continues at coordinate 10,505,314 of NC_091019.1, forward strand.
CCTTGTAAGGAATATAGCATTCTTGCTGTATCCCATCCATATCTTAGAATCGAATGCATGATTGAGAACTATTCCTCTGGCTTGAAAAATTAGAAATACAGTATCATCAAGCATTATTTTTAAAGTTTTGGAGTCCTGTTTTACCTGTGATCTCTGTTGTACATTATATACTCCAAGAGATAGACCCAAAGAGGCCTTTTACAGTGTTGTGAAGATACAGGTGGGCAATTTATCTAACAAAAAAAAATCCAACCATTCTTGTTTTCACAGAGGAGGATAAATATGGCCTTTACTCCAATTTGTTGTTCAAGTATTTTCTCGCAGAGGGAGTTGTCTGTGGACATGACCTGTTCATTGCTTCTGCCAAAGAGCATCCTGACAAAATTTTGAAGGTAAGAAAGACCCATTTACTTTGAGAAGTAAAGCTGTAATCTCTTGATGAACTTAAATGCATTTTAAAGTGTATATACTGTGTAGTAACGAATTAATCTTGGTGATTCATAAGAATGTGTTGGGAAGTACAGGAGTATTTACACTAGCCAGATTTGGGAATTAAATTCAGGTCCTTACCTCCCATCTGTGGATGGTGGAGTAAGATCCTCCCAATGCCAAGTCAGGCCAGGAGCCTGTTTATTCTCTATTTTGGTTATGGATGAAAAGCAGACAGCCTGGCTGGCTTAGTGGAATGGTTGCAGTAAACCAAACTGCTTACCATTTCCTCCTGCTGGGAGGAAGAGTAGTTAAGCTGCTTCAAGTATGTTGTGGTAGAAACAGTGTACAATTTGTGCAGATATTTATTGTAGTTTCCTGTAGAAAATAAAAACATCATTTAACATCTTTACGATTTCCTTTACACCCTCATTTCATTCTGACTCTTTTTTGTGCTAGGGAACATGGTCAACTTTGGATCAGGTCATACAAAAAGGATCCCTTCAGACTTCAGTGGACTCCCAATCAAACACTGATAGTTTCTGTTATGAGAAAATTATATAAGGGAAAACGCCTGATCAACAGTGCAAAAAATGCTGAAGTGTGAGGATAATCTTAGAAAATTTCATTAAATATTTTATGTCTTTCTAAGGCTGCGTTTTCCTAATATCAGAAGTAACATAATTTAGTGATTACTTTGCATCAAGTGAAGTCTGGCTATTTCTTTAAGTGTCTTCAGAGACTATTTCTGGACAAAACGATTACTCTTCTGTTTTCCTTCCTAGGGATGGTAAATTCCATGCCTTACCTATTGAGTATTATCTTCAGTATTCAGGAAAAAGTATATTCTTAATGAAATCAAATTATTGTGGAAATTATTATTGTGAAAAATCAGTTTTTTAATGACCTTGAATCTAAATAAAGTTCATTTAAGGGTGAAATTTTTTATCACTTGTGGTTTAGAATAAAGGCTAAACAAATAGGTTCGAATTTGATTTTCAGGTGTGAATGTGCTATATTTTTTAATTAATTGGTTTTAAATAACTGATAATCAAGTATTGACTCCCTGATGATACAACATGATTGTTGCAGTTGTTTTTCTCATTGAGATTGAATTATCCAAATCAGTATTTTTATTGCATTGCATTAAATTTTCTTAAAATGGAGTAGCTAATGTATATTCTATTTTTCTTTCATTCACCTTTGTTCATAGCCTGTCATATTTTTTCTGGCTCCTTTATGCCTTTATGTGACAATGAACAGACATTGTTATATACATCTTGCACCACTTTGAGCTTGGGCTCAGTTAGTTTGATGTGCCTTATCCATCTCTATTGTCTGATATGGAATAACTTTTCCTTCTTAATTTTCAGGGGTAGACACTAGGCAGGAATACTGCATTCCTCTGCTGTAACTCCATAGTGGTGTTACTATAAGATACCATAAATGGAGGGACAATATTGCTGCAGGAAGGGCAAGGAAAACATAATCTTGTTTTGATTTCTTCCTCCCTTTGTGTCTTTGTGTATCCTACAATATTCTTGTCTGTGCTATTTATTCTAACCTTGACTATTCAACACTTCCTTTGTTAGCAGACAAGGCGCAGTAGAGTTAATTTCTCTGATTTGTATTGTGTCAGTGAAGTAACCCTCACCTTCAGGCACTTCAAGAAGACCTCTCCTGTCATAAAAATGAGCTGCTTGGGATTTGGATGACTCCAGTGAGTTGGGATTTTAATATAGCATATCTGACCATTGAATAACATGGCATTTTATTTAATGAGATTAGTAATTAATTTATCTTCAGTGTCTGATTGGACTGTGTTCTTTAGTGGAAAGGTAACACAGACATGGTATATATCAAGCTGAATTACATGTTAGCTTGGGTTTTATTTTGTGAAATTCAAGTACGGATTCAATATATTCCATAGCTAGTGTCTAATTAGCTGGTGTATTTCATAAAGGCAGTTCAGTAACTGTCCATACTGTATCCATATTAAATGTCCATATTGTGTGGTCAGTCTGTTTACATGTTCAGTTCTCTGCCGAGATGCCATAATTGCCCTATTCCAATTTTGTGATGTGATTGGAAGTTTCTTGAACCTATAACCAAGACAAATATTGCTGGTAGTAGGAAGGGGAAAAGACATTCTTATAGACCATAATTATCTTGAAATTGTGTATAACTAAAAGACAGGCAGAGGATAAAAAGCCCTGATCAGCTGCCTAAGATATATTATATTACCACCCACCAATTTATCCATCATCCTTTGAAAATATATTCATGCCTTTTGTAGTCAAAGCTCCTTCAGGAAACTGGCATTAAGACGTAATGCTGAAAAATTATACACCTCTGGTAAAACCTACAGAACTGTATACATGCTGGTTTTTAGAAAGTATTTTAAACATTTGAGAGCATTTCTGTTCACTGTAGTCTTCAAGAAAAAGGCAACTTTTTACTCTAAGGGCATAAATACTGGGAATACTATATAATATAAGAAATTATATGGTAACTTCTGTGACTGATCATAAAATAAAACTGCTTGCATTGGTAAATGGAAAATTTATTCAATACTAAAATTACTTCAGATCTGGCATTAAAATTCTACAACTCCTAAACTGCCTAGAAAATAATTTCTTTACCTTTATTCCTGATTATTTATTTGGGATGGGCGGAGGGGGGAACTGATTCTCACAAGTTTTAATGAGAAAAAATGGATTATTTATAGCTTACCTTGACAATTAAGATTGCTCTGTTAAGTTGCTTTTCCTGTGGAGCCTGTGCAAAGTGGGATGGAGGGCACCCTCAGCAGATTTACTGACAACACCAAGCTGTGTGCTGCAGTTGGCATGCTGGAGGGAAGGGATGCCAGCCAGAGGGACACTGACAGGCTGGAGAGGCTCAGGAGAACCTCGTGGAGTTCAGCAGGGCCAAGAGCAAGGTCCTGCACATGGGCTGGGGCAATCCCCAGCACAAACACAGGCTGGGCAGAGAATGGATTGAGAACAGCCCTGAGGAGAAGGACTTGGGGGTGGTGGTTGGCCAGAAGCTCAACAGGACCTGGAATGTGCACTCACAGCCCAGAAAGCCAAATGTACCCTGGGCTGCATCCAGAGCACCATGGGCAGCAGGTCAAGGGAGGGGATCCTGCCCCTCTGCTCTGCTCTGGTGAGATCCCACCTGGAGCACTGCATCCAGCTCTGGGGCACCCAAACACAAGGACAGGAACCTGTTGGAGCAAGTCCAGAGGAGGCCACGAAGATGCTCAGAGGGCTGGAGCACCTCTCCTGTGAAGACAGGCTGAGAATTGGGGTTGTTCAGCCTGGAGAAAAGAAGACTCTGGAGGGACCTTCTGGCAGCTTTCCAGTGCCTAAAGGCACTACAAGAGAGCTGGAGAGGGACTTTTTATAAGGGCATGTAGTGATAGGGCAAGGGGAAATGGCTTTAAACTGACAGAAGTCAGGTTTAAATTAGATATTGGGAAGAAATTCTTACCATGAGGTTGATGAGGCCCTGGCACAGGGTACCCAGAGATGCTGTGGCTGCCCCATCCCTGGAAGTGTTCAGGGCCAGGTTGGATGGGGCTCTGAGCAACCTGGTCCTGTGGAAGGTGTCCCTGCCCATGGCAGGGGGGATGGAAGGAGATGATCTTTAAGGTCCCTTCCAACACAAAACATTCTGCAATTCTCTGATTTATCTTGCAAGGAGGGCTTACAGGTCATTGTAAGTGCTGGGAAACAGAAACCAGCATCCCCTGTAGCACTATGTTAAACCTGTGGGACCCTGGCCAGTGCTGTATCAGTATATTCCATTTGGTACCTGGAAGCCTGAGCTGGAAGAGTGGGAGGTCCAGAACTGCTTTCTAGAACTGTCTTTTCATCTCCTGTGGAAAGGTTGAACACCTTGTTTGATTATTGCCTTTCAATGAAATTTCTGTTTTCAAGTGGGAATTTTATTACAGGATACTTCTGCACTCAGCTGAGATTGTCTTTTGGGGGTTCTCTTACCAAAAGAGAGGATAAAGGGTGTCACAGTGAAAGGGGAAGATGCAGCTTCCCATGGTGATGAAGCAGGGAAGGGCATGTGGGCAAGTGTAATGGCTTATTAAGGAAAAAAAACCCAAAAAACAAACAAACAAAAACAACAACAACAACAACAACAAAATAAAAAAAAAATAAAAAAAACCCTCCAGGGACAGTTTTTTTAAAAGTTCCTACTAAGTTGAAAAGATCTCTAAAGCAAAAGTTAAGGTATATTTTAAGAAGCATTTTGGTTAAGTATGTAATTTGAAAAAGACTAAAAGAATTCTGCCTTCAACAAACTGGGCAGACTTGAAGAGCAGAAAGTGTACATTTACTCTTTTCCTGCTGAAAAGGTGAATGCAGGAAAAACCTCGCAAAATGTACTTTTATTATTTCCATTTTATTTTATTATTTAGATTTTATTTTATTATTATTTGTTTTAAAAAAACAACAACAATAAAAAAGCACCGAGCTGCTGTATTATTGTGTGTGCAAACAATGCCTTGAAAGAAAACATAGCTGTCTACATGGACTTTCTTTATTTCAGCAAAGTACACTCAGCCATGATGCTTATATTTTCCCTCATGGATACGATTCTAAACCATTGTTTTGTCAAAAGGAAAAACACAAACCTGAAAGAAATGATCACGCTAGTGGCCAGGGCTGTCTATTTTCAAAGAGTGCTATTTTAATTATTTGCTGTCTTTTTGCTATCTGGTATTGGGAAAGAAGCTATGGATCAATGCTAGAGGTGTTTTTTCAGTCATCTGATATTTTTAGATGCTCATAAATTGAAAGCATAATACCTTGAAAGGTAAAAATATATGTGCAAATAGGGCTACATTCCTATTCTTTTTTTCTAATCATATTTTCAAAATGCATGAACTTGCTGCAGTGATTCAGCTGCTGCATGCTGTTAAATGGTATCACTTAATACACAGAAATCCAATTACAGTTACAGCAGAAGTGAACTTTCCTACCACATACCTCTCTTTCTGAAGTCTTGGGGTAGCACAAAGACTAGGGTTGAGGGTAAGCCTGGCAGCTGAGTTAAAAAATTTAATTTCCATATTGTGTAGCTCTTGCTCATGTGTTTACTTTTCTTGCTTGCATGTTCGCTAATCTGTTTCACATTTTTCATTGTTAAAATGCAAATATTTAATTATATTGTAATGTGCAATTTTCTCCATTATGAACTGTGTTGCAATCTTGACACAGAAGTTGTAGAGGTGCGAAAGAGACACTTGAAAAAAAATTTCTTCTGTTTAAAAAGAATTACATCTTTTTAAGCAGTACCCTTTTTGGAAACTCTAAAGCATAAAGCTTCATCTTTGTCAGAAGTTCAGACAAATCTAATAAAAAGATTTTCTAGAACCAGAGAAAATAAGTGTTTGGCTTAAATTTCTGATTTCTTATCTGCCAATCCTTGTCAATTCCTTAGGAAATTTTCTTTCATCATCTTAGTTCTGAAATTATAGGTCTTTTAAGTACACATCTTACTTAGCCTGGTAAATGTATCATAAAAGTGATAAAACCTAAATGTTTAGGTTTCAATGTCCACAAATATCTGTTTAACAAACTAGTTGGTAACTGTTGAGTTGGTTTGTTCAATTAATGAACTGTTGCTTGCAGTGCTCATCTCTGAAGGTTTTCATGAATAATGCTGTTATTCATGAATAACTGTTTAGGCTTAGGCTAGTGCATTATACACTGCAACAGAGTTTACAGAGTTTGGGACAAGGACACTCAGTTTCTTCATGTAATTTTACTTTCTCATTCTCATTCTCTGCTGTATTTATCTTCCACATACTTAAGTATTCATGAACTGATTCAGAAAAAGATGAAATTTTTAAGAAAATAATCTAATGTCTGATAGGCATTCCTGGGTTTAAATGTTGTGAAATGCAGCCATAGTGCAAGGGAGTTACAGCAAAAGAGTTCTGTGACTTGGCTGTCGGGTTTACGTCTGTGTATGTGAAGTATAGAATATATTCTCATGGGTTAAAAAAATACCCTTGCAATTAACTTTTCTTATTTCCTAAAATAGAGGGATATTGCTTCTTGTTTCTCTTCACACAATTCTCATTTACCCTGGGCTGACATCCATTAGGTCTTTCTGAATGTCAAAGAAAAATTTCCATAGACCAGCCTTACCTGGAATTGGAAATAGGTTGTTGTATAAGGGCTGCTGAAAGAAGAAAAAATCTGTATCCATTTGTTTATGTTCTTTAACAGTACACCTTTTATCACATGTATTTACAATCAAAATAGAATCCTCCCCCCTTTTGGGAGTAGGGCTCTTTAAACTGACTTTTATATATTACATTGTTGAAAAGAAAATATTTGCCCTTCCTGAATTACCATCTGGTGTCCTTTAAACACAAAAAATTAACATAATGAAAAAAAGCCTTAAATTTATGTGAATTTAAGCTATTTAAATATTGTTGCAGTTACAGATCAACAGTGAATTGTGTTCCCTTTAGTATTTTTTTATTTCATGTTTTTTGTCATACTTGTGTTAATAACCACAATTCAAAATAGTTGCATAAAGCCATGTGAACAACATACTTATTGATACATAAATAGATAATGTTTTAAATTCTTAAGGACTATTAATTATACAGTTATTGAAACCCATAAGGATCAAAGGATTTTATATAAGAGGGATTTCACATACAGCTTGGATTATGTTGCTAAATAATAGCACAGTAGTACTTCTTTAGAATTGTAAAATAGCTTAGAGAGGAGTATGATGCCTATAGTTGGTGTAATGCATTGGTAATTAAGAGGGTGTGAGGTTAAGCTTCATTAACTGCTGTGGGATTGTATCTTGGATTTTATTATCCCCTAGAGAACATAAGAAGTGAGAGAGGTCAAACTGTTAGAATCTGATTTTGCTTCGTGCATCTGCCAAAACAAGGCAGGCAAAGTAATGTGGCAGCAAACACAGAAGGACCTGGATTGCTGGCAGATACAGGTCATCCACTGGTTTATTGCAAAGATAAAAGGTTTATTACTGAAATAAATTATTCCATCTTTGCAGTAAAACCTTCATAGCTTGGTTTGCAGGAAATGAAATTATTTTAATTGCATTGACATTTACTATAGCCACTGTAGAAAACCATTTTTTTCCTCCCAAACTTTTTTTTTTAAATTTTAAAACAGCAGCAAGCTTCCTGCTCTCCAGCCAAACTGCCCTTAATAACTTTAGCAGTTGTCTCCCTTTTTGTGTGTTCGTTCTGCATAGCAAAGACTTGTATTTTAGTTGACCCCAAGAAATGCTGTATGGTTTGGTTTTTTTTTATTTTAACTAATGCACTGCTACATGCTTTGTTTTTTTATATACCTTATGAAAGATTTGTCTTTTTTTAGCCTGGGAGAATGTAACAGTTCTCAGAAGTTGACACACTGACGCCACAAAATTGTCAGTCCCAAAGCTTTTCAAAGCTATATGATGTGGGAGCTGAGATATTTTTCAGCAAAAATAGATTAAATAGAGATATTACAGGCTGATAACCCAACTCTCCTTTTCTTAGTCCGTTGTTTAAATAACACTTTTATTTCCAAATTCTGCTTGAAATTTTGGAAGTGAATTCTACATATTTTGGTAATACTTTGTTCTTCTGAAATTCTGATTTTGATTCTAAGAACATAAATTTATTGAATCATAAATTATGTAATTCTTTGGCAGTAATGAAGCTTTTCATCATGCTGAGGAGTTGTGAAGTATAGATCCAACCATCCAGCCTTTATTTTTGAGAATATACCTGTGTAATGACAGCTGGAGACTTTTCTCTCACTGAGGTGCTCTGTATCACTCAGGCATAGTCAGGTTTGGAAACAGCTCCTTTCTTGAAACAAAGAATAGCATTTAATTATCAGTGTCAGAAGAGGGAAAGGCCTTTTATTCCAATTCTAGTTATTGTGAAGAATAAAAGAGGATATGAAGAAAAGAAGAAATGTGTGGATCTTTTCAGTATTGCCCCTAAAGCAAGTTTATATAACCTTTCTATGTCTGTAATTCTCCCCAGTCCCAAGCCTACTCCACAATTTTAAGCTCTCTCCCTTTCCATATGTGTTTATACACAGTTCTAGTTTAAAATTTTTTTAAATTATGGACTGAGGCACATGAATCAGTAACTCCTAAGGAAAACCAGTGACCATCTAGGTATTCTGTTGAGTCCTCAGGCAGGCTGATGAGGGCATGTTGGCTTCTAGTGAACACAAGCATACCTTCAAACAGCACCTGCACGTTCTGCCTCTCTTGCATGCAATTTGGTGTAAATGGAATTGAGGATATCCAAAGCTGGGATAATAGCAATAAAGTTGGGATGCAAATCTGGAGGTAAACAATCTTTATTAGCTCTGTTTATTATTCTTTATATAAAATATGTTCAAATTATGGATACACTCTGACCTTGAATAGGATTGGAATTTTCTTTTTCCCTATTTGTGGTTAAGTACATCTTGGAATATATTTAACCAAGTTAATAAACTGGGTTGAGCTTAGGCAGTTGGTCTTCAAAATATCAGTTGGCTCCAAAGGCAAAGCACCTTCTCCAGACTGCAGCTTATTATGTACAAAGCCTCCTCAGAGGCCATGTGGTTCACAATCACCACATTGAAGAGGATGATCCAGGATCTGTTTGCTTTAGAACAGAGTACTTGTTGGCATAGAAAATTGCATGGCTGTGAGATGTGGTAGCCCCAAAAATGTCTTAAGTTTCAGTGTCCCTTGCTTCTTGCATAGGGACAAGAACATGGTACCTCTAAGAAACGTTCTTCAGCTAAGCATGGTAGTTATTAGGTAAAGGCATTTTGGAAAAGCAGCTTAGGATGTAAGAGTTGTTCTTGGTATGAGAGAGTTCCTCAAGTGCTCCTGGTCCTTTCTGTGGGGCAGCAAGGGACGAGACAGCAGAAACCAGGCCTAAGCTGATGCACGTGCTCACTGCTCGTACGGAGGCATGGCTTTCTCGTGGTGCTTTGTGTGAATTTAGTCATGTTTAATTCATTTTCTAATGTCAGAAGTTTTTTATCATGTCAAAATAAAAACTCTTTATTGTGTCAGAAATTAAAATTAAGCTGTATTGGCAAAAGAAAAAGGCTGTTTCAGATGGATACTTAGATGGATTTTCATCTCCGGCAGCCAAAATCTTTTATCAGCTTCAGGTGAAACCATTTTTCCTTGATCTCTTAATCTGCTTCATGCTTAGCAGCAGTTAAGACACACCACAGTGCCTAATTGTGTTGCACTGATAGTGTCTCTGTCTGTGATTGTTTTGGACTGAGTTTCTTGAGTGTCAACAGCTGGGATTTGTAGTGTCTCCCTGCCACAGTGTGCCATGTAAGAAGGTTCTGTTCTCTGACTGGAAGGCAGGAACTTCTTCTCAGTGTTCCATGAGGTTATTTAAGCAGCTTGTACTTTATCAGTAATACTTGGAGAACCTCTCACCCTTATTGTCTTGACCTATGTTCTTTTTTCAGCATAAAATACATTTTATGTGTAAAATAAACAAATTTGTGTAGTTAATGTCCCTGTCTCAAATTTGACTTTCCCAATTACTATGTAACAACAATGAACCAGCAGTACAGATGATAGTCATTTGCAGTGATTCTAGGGGAGAACAATATTAAATAGCTTTAAGAAATATTGCTGCTGTTTTCCTCTTTACCTCCAGGAAGGAGAATTGTACAATATGCCATTTCCTGGATTTTGGCTTTGCAGATGATGTGATAGCTGCCTAGTGATGTTACAGCAGGGTGAGGTAGCAAATTCCTGTATCAGTAGTGTCTGAAACAGGGGCAAGCCCAGGGAGTTTGATGAAGTGTTTAAGCAGGATTTCATGATCTCTGGCAGGCACTTGTTTTCAAAAAACCAGAGATTACCCACCACTACAAAAAGGTGCAGTAGTACCTGGGAGCAAGTTGATCTGGAAATGTTGTTTTGGCCTCCAAATTACTTCTTTGCAGAACTCACTTTTTAAAATGGACTCACTTTTTAAAATGGAAGTTGGTTTGTTTGGTTTTTTTAAATTATTATTAATTGAGGAATTGTTTGAGATGATCAAGTATCAGCGGCTCTTCACTGAAAAAGAAAGACCTTTTTATGATAGGAAGTTTAAATCTATGAATAACTGTATTAGGAAATTAAATCTGCACAATAGTTTAATTGTTCAGTAATGTGTTCTCAAAATAACACCTCAGTTGGAAAATAAGATTGATTAACTCTCTATTGTGGATATCTGAGTTACAAAATCAGCTTTTTTTTTTTTTTTTTGAAAAATACTATATATAATTCTCTTAGAAGTAAATGCAGATAATTTATATCTGTATATATGTGAAATGCATTGGGGTGCTTGTCAGCTGTAGTTTGTATTTATTCTTTCTCAGAATCTTTCACTACAGTGTTCTATTTTCATTTTTTTCCTACCTGTCAGAAACATTTGATTTGAAAGCTTGCCTGCTTTTTTGCTGGGTAGATGTAATGGAACTCTGACTAAAGTAATTTTTTTTTTTTTTACTTAGCTGTTACAAGCCTGTGAATTTAATGATAACTGTAAATACTAAATCAAAATTTTCATCTTCATGTAGCTTTCCTACCCATAAATTATTTTATAATTTATTATTTTTTACTACTGTAATAATGAGTTTATTGTATGCAAGTGTATTTTTTAAACAAGCTGCAAGAAATCTGAAAATATAACTCTGTATATAATCAATCTCATGAAGAGTCATTACTAGGCTTTTGCAGTTACTTTGTAAAAGGAAAAGAAATAACTTGCTCAAAGGTGTGCTTTGTGTCTTTTGCTTAGCTGCTGAAACGTAGTTGTTCTATTTCTGCAACTTTATTGAACTTAAAAAGTTTATAAAAGTTTTCATAACTTCCATTGCCTGATACCTCAGAGAATGTATGACCAACCCCTGAAAGAGACAGAAAAACTCTCTGAAATCTCTTTGTTTTTCAATAATTATAGATGCTATGTTAATTTATGTGAAAGGAGCAAAGTAGCACATGTTGTTTGTAAGGTTCTGTATAGAACTATATGTAGTTTTTCTCTCCTGTGTTCTTTAATATTAAATAAGTGTAATACTGAACCCAAAATGGATGTGTTTAAACTTTCATTGTCTCCTTTCTGTGTGTGTCTGTACCATGTCTACCTACACAAAGCCGTGAATGTCGTGGGTGTTTATGGTCAGCATCAGCTCTGCCTTTGTGCAGTGTTTGATGTCTATCCCATCTTTCCATCGAGATTCTTCTTCTAAAATTTTCAAATTTGGTTTTTCTATGTCTTCACACCCAATACACTGTAACAGAGATACTGGCTAGCTCCATGTAGGTTTAACCCTTGAGGCATATCACAGTTCTTCCTCAAGAGTCTTTGCTCAATGAAAATGTAGTTTTCATATAAGTCTTGTTCTGTTTTAAGCAGACAGAGATTCTGTGCCCTCCAGCTTACAGGGATGGGTGTGATAAAGTTAGGTCAGAAAACTTCATTGCACTTTATTGCCCTAGTAGGTGTAGAAGCCCAGTGCATAAATTCTGAATGTATCCCATGCTGTTTGCTTTTTCAGCAGTGCAGCAAAGGCAGAAAGTGTACATTAGAAACTTTTAAAATATCCAGGATTAAATATTTGCCCCTCCCTTTCCTGTGTTTGTGTTCATGAGATACCCATCATGAGTAGATATGATTACTAGTGGTTAGCAGAAGAGAAAATTCAAACCATCCTGTTACAGTTGATTTCAGCTGGTGTCTGTAGGCTGTTGTGGTCTGCTGGATACTTTTGAAAGATTTACAGGAGCTAACAAAGATCTTATGTTAAAATAGGCTTAAATTTGCTATGCAGGGAACTTACCCACACTCAGAAATGGAGTAGTTTAGGAGATCAACCTTTAAAGAAAGATTAAAAAAAAAGGGATATGAGTGCTACTCAAGATGAAGTAGAGTACAAAATGCAGTATTTCCATTCTGCATTCTTTCTTTTACTTCTATAATTCATTTTTCTTATAATAATTACATGGGGTTTTTTCCTGCTCAGTATTAGTAGGAGCCAGTCTTTCAGGAGAGTTCTTTTAATCAGGCTTTGTTACAGATTTTATAACTGCCCATTATACTCAGATAACTGTATTATCTAGCTGGAGGAGGGTGTGGATAAAAATCTGAGCTGCCATTTCTGCTGTAGATAGCTGACATTGTTTTGCTCTCTACCTGTAGGAACTTCCAGCCCCTTTGCTTGATGATACCCACCAGAAGGAATTGGGAGATGAAGCAGCAGCTGTTAAGTCTGAGGATTTTCATGATTCTATGAAAATAGCCTGGCGCTACCAAAATTTACCAAAAATGGAGGTAATAGCTATTTCCTACGTCTTTCTTCTTGCACTCAAAATGAATTTGAAAATCAAATGCTTTTCAGTAGAACCTAGGCAACAGAACTGCTAATGGACAGTGTTACAGGATTGCCTCTTGAGGGAAAACTATCATACACCACTGAATGTTTTAATTACTAGTAATGCAAAAAGAAAGGGAATTTGAGAGTTTGCGGGATCTCTAAAACTTTATACAGACAATAGTAATTTTAAAATAAACAACATTTAAGTTCCATGGGATTTTTTGAAGAGTATTATTAAATTGAGACAGCTTTTTATAAAAGTTTGGATAATGCACTCGCTTACAAACTTGGCCCAAATTTAGTTGTACACAAATTACTTAAGTAGGTTTAATCAACACAACTTACTGGATTTCTGTAGTGAAAGTACTGTGTTGAAGCAAGCTGTTGACCTGCTTATCCATGTGCATAACAACTAAAGCAAGCACTTGAGATTATATCAACTTCACTGTCGCTGGAAACTAATCACTGTGCTGGGACAGTGTAAGAAACGAGCTCAGTGCTCAGTCTTTCAGAGGTTACAGTTGTTAGTGTTTTGTGAATAATCAATCTCCCATGGCTGGTGACTTTCTTATTTAATCCAGTGGCACAATCAATCTTTAACAAAATTACAGTATTTCTGGCTATCCAGAATAAAATCCCAGCTTTGTCAATACATTTTAGCCTACATTTATTAATTCTGGTTTAGATGTAGTCATACCTGCCTAGTAAGTTCAGTTGTATTCTTAAAAACATAATTGGAATGTGACAAAATGATCTTACAAGGCTTGGCATGTTTGGTTTTCTGTGAAATTGCACAGACATGGCTATATAGTTGTGTCAGAAAAGACTTATATATGGTGACATGCCAAATCAAACAGCCTCCAGGGTAATCATATAATCTCATCAATTTTGTTATTGTGGAGCTTGCTGTGCCACTCTGAACCATCCCCAAAATAATTTGTCTGTTTTAAAATCTAGCAGAGTTCCTTGTACATTGATATGAAAAAAATTGCATGTTGTTAACAAATTGTGTTCTGATGTTCTAACAAAATAGAAAAATTATTTAAAAATTCAGTTGGGCGTGCACTCATCTTCTTGAACTTTATAGCAGTAAACATTTCTTGCACTAATGTAATATTTCTTGAAAAGGCATGATGTACATGCCCTTGATTATTGCAAATTGATTATACAAGATAGAATAAGATCGTCAGTCTTTTGGGGGGAGTTTCCCTTGTTATTGTCACTTTTTGAATTGGATGCTGATCATTCTCAGTAGTTGAGGTACAATATTTTTATGTGTATGTTAGATTTATTGAAAAATTAAAACACACAAAAGTACCAGTCTTAAACTATCTATACTTAAAATTCCTCAGAACATTTTAATTGGTGAAAAATTGGTTTGAAGTTGATATTTTTCGATATTTTGTATTGCAGTTATCATAAAATTTTGGCTCTGTGCTATATTAATTTGATTGGTGAATATACTCCATTGAGGAAAAATCTGATACTGCCTTGCTACACACAGCAATACATTTAGTGCAATAATTTAATTAATAACTTTGGTTGTGATTAATTCTTTAAATTTTCCTTTGCTGGTAAAAACCAATGTTGAATAAAATTTCAAGGTATATTTTCCAAACTGATTGAACTGATATACCAGTGCATTTTCAAAAACTACTGTCAAATAGTTTCAACTGTGAAAGAGAAAAATTAGCTTTGCTTTTAGCTAGAACTCTAAACATGATAGCAGAAACTTTTCTATCCATTATCTGGCTAAATACAGAGCAAGAGTGCTGAGTAAAAGCTGTCTTTGTGGTAATTTTGATGCTTAATTTTGTTACTGTTTCTGAGTAATAACAGATTTTGATTAGTATTTCAGGTACTCCCTTTCTATTTTTTAGACCCCATATAGACTAGCCAGGTACCTCATTTTTGTTCTTATGCATGGTATTTGTATTAGTGCTCTTCACAGCTGTCACAGTTTCGCTCTACATGTTGCACATACCATGCATCAGAAAAAGATAGATTTATAAGAAATCTGTTGGAGTGAAAGGCCTTGTTATGCCTGATGTGCCTTTGCCAGTTTGTTACTTACGTCTGTATCAGAGGTGAATTTCATTTAAACTTCTAAGTATATGGAGAGCCTGTTTTGCAATGCAAGACAGTGTGAGGTTTTCTTTATTTTCTTCTTTTCCTTTTTTTTTTTTTTTGAATGAACTGCTTATGTTCTTGGGGCAATATATAAACTGTCACAGCATGAAATCAATTTTCTGCCTTGATTCATCCTAAATCTGAGATTTCTAGCACATTAGTATTGCAATTAGAAACATTAACAGCAGACGGTAGCATAAAAGCACACTCTGCTCACTGACAATTTAGTGTATTTCTCCTTGTGCAAAACAGGAATCCAGGAAAGAGCTGGCCTGAGCCTCCACTCCAGTCCAGTAATAAATTGATCAGCTCAAACTTGAGAGGGATGGCCAGTGTGTGCTCCGTGCTCTCCATGGCCATTCTGCTAAGGCAGATTATTCATGCTTACTTGATTCAGGTAGGCTTTCTGTGAGCTTCCCGCTAAGCCTGGGAATGCAGGACACTGAGGCCTATTCACGGCCTTCTGACATGGACCCAGCTTTTATTGCTTTTATGGGGGTTTATTAGCGCCAAATCCCAGGCTCCACCCAGTTTGTAGGCGCTGTGCTCATTCTTTGGAATCAAGAGAGGTTATCACCTACCTTAATCCATGCAGCAGGGTGGATTAAGGACACCAATGTGCCTCAGGATTCTCAAAGAGGATCCTGGAAACTTCTTGTTTCTTCTTTTTTGCTGTCTTTACTAAACTCTATTGGGCCTCAGTAAGGATTTGCATCTGAAATGGGCAACCTGGAGCTTTTCTCAATGAAGACATCAGATCAAAGTTCAGTTAGTCAAGGCCTTTCTAAAACATTAAGGGGGCTTGGAAGTACACAATAAAAAGATGAGCTCTGGCAGAGATTGCAGTAAAAACATTCTGATCTGTAATCCGGATAAAGAATAGATTATAGGCCAAAGAACAGCCCCTGTTTAAATTGCTTTCAGAATCCTTGTTTTGAATAAAGTTACATTTTACCATAAAAATATTTAAATTTTGATAGAATGTTATGTTTTATTGGACTGCCTACTTTAAAAATCAGATACCAATAAGTAAATTGGTACGCTGATTTAGAGAATGTGAGTTTCTATTTTTTTTTTTTTCAGTAAAACTGATTTGCCTTTTATGACTAGATATTCCGTGGGTTTTTTAAAATTAAAAACTGTTTATTTTAATTAGAAGTTGGGGGTCATTGGTTATTCTAGGAAAAATATTGCATTATTGTTACTGTTGGTATTCTCTGATAACTGACCAGACCTAAAGGCTATTAGTCAAATAATTTCAAAATATTTACTCTAAATCAAGTCATTCTAATTAATCTTAACAGTTTAATAAATCTTTGGTAAGATACTCTCTACTTGAATATTGTACGTTTTAACAATCTGGGAGATTGTTATATCACATGTATAATTCAAATAATGTTGCAGGTTGTATCCTGAATTTCATTAATGTGGAACAAATACATGCGTTCATTTCCTCTATTTACTAGCAGAACACATCCAAATGCGTAATTCCTGGCCAGGTATAGGTTCCGTTTGGTTTATGATGTTTTATATACCAAAATTAGGATCTGAGGAAAATGTATCTTCATTATGGCAAATCACAGTTATTGTGTGTAATGCTCAATCTACTGTTTATTCAGTTTTCAAAAATTAAAAATAGTTTTTAGGTGTTTGCTATTTTTCTGTTAAAATCAGTTATATGGAGATGCAATGGTTTGGTTTTTTCACTGATCATAAATAAAGGAAACATCTACCAAATCAGCTGAAAATATTTCTGTAGCACTATATAATTCTCAGAGACTGAAAAATCAAAGAGGCAGAACACATGGTGTTCTGCACATTTCATAGATCTGGCCTTTGCAAATTTGTGATCTTCTGTCTAGAACATGTGCAAAAATACATTCTTTTAATTATCTGACTGCACTTTAGTGATGCAACTTGGAACAGTAAGGGTTGAATTCTCTGTGAAAATTCGCATTCAAGTATGACAACAGGGGAACAAAAACTTAGTAGTAAATACAATAATGTTTTTCTGCTTGAAGTTTTTATTTAGGCTGAATGGGGAAAAACAGAGGTTTGAAGTGTATTGCTAGTTAATTACTTTCTTTTGACAGGTAACAGTTTAAGACTGTAATCAGTATTGTTGTTTCCACAGGCCAGCCCAACAACATATACAAAGTTTGGCCATTATTATGATATTTCTAAAAAAATGTCTCCAGAACTGTGTCAGTCCATAAAATGGCACAGTTTTTACCTTCATGAAGAATTGTCTTTCGAGCCTAAAATGAAAACATGGTAAGTTTTGATACAATGGTTCTGTTGTGTGTTTAGATTTTGTCTGCACATTGGCAGGAAAGGATCTTTTTGCTTCTACGTTTGCCATGAAAAGCGCTGTGGTCATGCAGCGGGGCCAGGAGCAGTTGGGCCGTGGGCCCCGCTCAGTGCCACGCGCCTGGGGTGGCACAGAGACAGAGCTCTGCTCCCAGCTGGGGGAGGGAGCACGGTGGCAGTGACAATTAAGGCAGACATTACTAGGACAGCCTAGGACACAGCTGCATGTTCAGCCCAGCCCTCCTGACAGCCGAGTGTGGGGACTGGGGAGAGCTATTCCTGTCTGTCTGAGAATACTCCCTGAGCACCGTGCCCCACCAGCTCGGAGATGGGCTTGTCAGGTGGCTATCAGTCTTGGGAAGATATCTGTGCAGTTTTTAGGGCTTAGGAGACAGGCCATTCTTGACCTACATAGCTTAGAATGCTAGATTAGATTAGTTTATTATGTGCTTTTACTTCTTACATCCTACAGCTTCACCTAAGGAAAATACAATATACTGTGAATAAAATTACAATCACTAATTATGTCTTACAAAACATTTCCTATTCAAACTCTTCTCTGAATGAATAACTTATTATGTTTATGTCTATCAGTAGTGAATTAAGGAAGACCGAGAAAAAATGAGTGACAGTAGCAAAGACTCATATTAGCCTGTAGACACATGTCCATTGTATCTTTCTTGGAGACACTTCAAGTCAAGTCAAACATCAAGGCTGGGCCAGCAATTTCTTTGTCCAGCCCAGTCACTGAATTTATATAATACCTAGCTTTATAGATCCCAGTGTACAGGCCCAGCTCCTGGAGGCAGCGTGGTGTGCTTCATTGGGATTGATTTCCATTGCAGTACACTCAAATATAAAACCTCAGATTTATGAAAGAAGTGCAGTATGAACCGCCTTTCTTAGAGCTGTAGCAAAGCAAAAGCCAAGTCTCTCTCTAATTTGTACTGTTACATGATCAAATGTCACTGCTTTGTAAAGTAAATTCTTGTGATACTGTAAAAAAAAAACCACTTTTAGGAGAAAGCAGAAAACTTTTATTTTATTCTTTCTATAGTAAATATTTGAACCAACTTAATTATGTATAATTACTAATTTTTAGTAGCAGAGCAATAGGGGATAGACATAAGAATATGTGACAGATAGGTTGCAAGTGTTGTTACTGTTGTTACTGAGCAATTTAACTCACTTTCTCTTCTCTTCTCTAGCTAATGAGAATGTCGTGACTCTGGGCTTCATTCCAGTAACTATATGGTTGTCGAGTACCTGTTCATTTTACATGAAAATCAAATTAACTCATCAGTTTAGTATAAGAAGTGAACTTTAACTTTTATGCCTTTGATTTTGTAAGCCTTACTTACTGCTGATATTGTCCTTGTGTGCTAGCCTGATAAAGGTGCATTGTTCTTACTATGGGAGTTCTGTTCTTATTTTTAGTTTAAGTCTGACAGAAAGGTTGGATTTATGTCATTTTCTTGGCAAATTGGTAGAGCGCAGAGTGATGAGGTGAGGAACCTGATCAAATAAAGCCGGACTTTGGAAGGCTTATCTCCTTTTCTTCTCCCTGCACCCTCAACGTGGGTCTCCCTCAGGAAGCCTCTCCTGCTGAAACGAAGGAATTGTGTTGTTGGGAGTAAGGGCAGGTACCAAGGTACCATTCTAAACATTGTCATGCAGTCTAAAAATGTGATAAGGAACAGGGAGAAATAAAGGACACATTGGGGATAGTGGGCTCTTAGAAATCTGTGGGAATTGTAGAGTTGTGTACATCTCTTTCTTTATGGTAGATCATTTGTCTTCTGACTTTGATTACTGTCATTTCTGACCACAAACATGGTTGGTTTGGGATTCCTTATTTTAAAGAGGTTGTACTAGGTCAGTGTTAAGACAAGGTGGGAAGGAAGAATTTTTCAAAACTACAGTCCCTGATATAAAGCTTAAAAAGAAGAATGGAAGTTCTTGGAAAATTGAAGCAGAGTTAAAAGCTGAAATACATAGGAAGTAACTCTGTCCTCTGCAGTCATGGGCTACAGTAAATTGTGGTGGTAGAAATACCAGCTGGACATGTGGAGATGTTTACTAATGATTTGCACAAGAAGTTGCCATGCAGACACAAGTTGGGAGTACTGTAGAATCTCCATCACTGAAAATTTCTAAGGACAAACTAGGTAAACATCTGTCAGACCTGTTGAGGTCCTTTTCATCCCTGTCTTTGTGATTCTTTAATTCACATTAGTCATGATGTATTAAACCCAATACTACATATGAATGTTAGCAGTTATTTCACTGCTTTCAATAAGTTCATGCTTTTACAGAAACCCAGCAGATTGTACTGTATTTTTTACAAGTACTGTGATGAAATTCCAAAGGAAGCATTCTTTTCTCATGGAATGAAAATGAGTTCACAGTCCTCTCAGCATGATTTCATTTTAAAAAGTGTCTAAAAAAGGGAGGGAAGGGGTATTATTTTGCTGGCTTTACTGTTTGGAAAATCAATTGAATGCTTCAGGCTTTTAAATCTAACTTCAATATATTATAGAATAGTAAAAATTTCTGTTCTCTTGGTTAACTAGACAATGATTTTAAATAAAGCAGTCACATAATAGTCACCTTTCAATAGAAGTCAACAACTTGTATTAGACCTTATCTTGGATTGCCTGAAGGTCCTACTGGGAGCTTGGACTCTTGCTCTGTGTTACAATGAACGAGGAGCACAGCCATGGCTGGTTAGAAGGTCTCCACTTAGAACATATAATTTCTTAAGCATGTGGTTCTCAGACTATGGTTAGAGCCATAACCAAAAAAAATCCCTGTTTACATAATGCTGATTGCCTGTCTAGTATTGAAAAATCTCTATCAAGCTGATGGTACCTCAAAAAAGTACTGACAGCCTGAAAGGAAATTTTTTAAAAGTTACAAAAATTACTTGAAGTTCAGAAAAACTCTAAAAATACTGTTTTTCTTTTGATTTAAGCTATCAAAAGAAGATTGACAGAAAATTACCAGTGGAAGCTGACAAAAATAAGGAAGCATTTTTTGAAAAGGGGATAGTTCATTATTGAAATAATTTACACTAATAGGCTCTATATTATGAGATGTTTGCAGAAGATTTCATGACTTTCTAAAGGGTATACTTTGCAAGATATGTATCAGTAAAGATATTTTGGAATGAAATTTTCACTTAAATTGTGTAGGAGTGGAGACCAAAAGCAACGGTGTGTTGTGGGGTTTTTTAAATCCAAGAATGTTTTGCTTTGATCACTAATACTGAAGATGAAGTGGAAACTAATAGTTTTGTCTAGTATGGAGTTTTCCATAAATGAATGGTGTTATTGTTGAGACATGATGCTTCTTTATAGTATCAAAGCTGCAAAAATTAGGAATTAGCTGAAAAAAAAACCTTTTCCATCTTCCCTAAATGTTTCCACATTATCTTATCTTACATGTTCCATTCTAAATATTTGTAATGTTGCAGAGCACATGGTTTAAGCTCAGGCTGAAATAAATTGTTCTAGTCGTGTAACTCCAGCCATTGAAGAGGAACCTTCTCTCAGGTACTCATCATGGAAAGTGCACCTAACCCACTACACACATCCCACATGAAGGTCAGGAGCAATGACAACCTCATCATTGTAAAGAGATTTTAGAAGCTCGGGGGTTTTAATTGCACCTTTTTGATGAAATTATCACACATACTGATGTGAGCACGATGTTCCCTAAGTGGTGTCCAGTTTGGGTGAGGTTTTTTTCTCTTTTCCTGATAGAAACCTGCTACTTTTTTATGTAATTTATGGTCCTCAAAGAATGTACTTAATCCAAAACTTGTTTAGATGCAGGTAGAATTCAGCTTGTTGACCAGCCTTACTTTTCCCTTTATTTTTCAGTTAGAGGGTGATTAGTTTTGGAGGACCTTAGGTTTCATTTCTCCTCCTTGAAGTTTGGAACATCTCTTCCCCCTTTTTCTTTGGGAAGAGGTTGGGAGCCAGAAGAACAATTCTTTGCTCTCTTTTCCTTTCACCACCCCAGGATGTAACAACAGATTATGCATTTATAACAGAAAATATACAAGAAAAGTAATGTACCACATTTTGTTATACTGCTTATACAGCTTCCTGTCAGAAACAAGAGTCTACTGAACATATATTTTACAATCCTTGGAAAAACAATGCTGCATCTTTTAATAAGAAAGACCTTTTGTCATAATGTTTTGTGACATAAAAATATGTTTGTAATTATAAAAAGGACCAGATCATCCTCATGCTTCTAATTCTCTAGCACCACATTGAGAAACCCATTTTATTTCAACTGTTCTTCAGTGAGTGAACTGTCTCTGTAAGTGTAGCTAATGTCTTTTTTGAGATAATTACAGTGCTTCCCTTGCAAGATCAGAGATGTAGGGACTTTATATGGGCCAGAAACTCTTGGCCCTTTTGAGAAATCATATAGATTTGTACCTATGTCCCTCTCTGGCTATCCACACCAGCACTTGGTTTATTTATGGACTTGAAAAGAAAGGTGATTGTTTGAATGATTAGATTAAAAGTGACCTTTTACTTTACGATTAAAAGTGAGTTTTGGAGATTATCAGCATTGTTTGTTCACCTTAAAGTTTGGATCAATCCTCCTTTTCTCTCCTGTGTTTTCACATATGTGTTTGTACCTGTTTTTTGATGGAGGGAGGGACAAAATGTTACCCTGTTAAACTGGCACCTGCCAGACAATGTAGGTATAACATTTAATAGCCATATTTGCTCTCCTTTCTGCAGTTCTGACACCTGATGGCTAAATTAGACCGCAGACTTCCCTTTGGATAATCACTCAAGATGGATAGAAGTTCGTTTCCCCATGATAAAATTTAATTGAAGACAGATTGTGAAGCCAGTTCTCTTAAAGGAAGTAGTAAATGGGACTGGGTGTTTGGTGCCAAAAGAAGGCATACACCTTCTCTGTCTTATCTCATTTTTATATTGGGGAAGGGCAGTTATGTCCTGGTGCTAATGCTGGGCCCAGGTTTACAGGGGTGTGTGGCTGACAGCAACTGTTCTCTGGTGGTTGTTGCCAGGATATTCTGGTGTCCTGGTCGCTGCACTGCTGGAGCTGATACTTAACAGGAAGGCAGGAATATCCTCTCTGGTGACTCTGTGCATTGCAGACAACACTTATTTTCTTTCTCTCTGCTTCTAGTCTCCTTCTTCAGTGCAGTTACCAAACAAGAAGGTTTGATAAACTAAGGATACCAAATAATGAAGTTGTAGTTTCTCAGTAATACTTGTAAGTTTTACCTGAAGAATGTATGTGCTTTTGAAAAAAGAATAAATTTATCTAGAGTCTAGATTTACCCATAAATTTAGATAAAACAGGTTTGACTGTCTTGCCTAATGGTGTCTCCTTTTACATAACAAGGCTATTTGTCATACCCTTGATAACCTAACCTTTGTTAACTGCTTGGAAACTATCAGCAGAGAAGTCAGAGCCTTTGTTGTAACCAGGATACCTTCTTGCCAGCTCCTGCTTTATCCATTACTAAAGTGCTAAACAAAAAAAAAGGTAGAGGGAATTGTTTAAACTCATTATCAAAATCAAATGGTGTTTAGTAACAAAACCAAAAAAAGACTAGAAATCGGAAAATGAGAAAAATCTTATTTCCTTCCTTAAATATTGGGACAAACGTGGCCAGAAGGGTAATGCAACTTGCTTTTATAAATAGTGTTCCTACAATATTTTTCATGTTCTTATTTACGTAAGATGGGTCAAATTCAAGTAAACCATTAATATTTTAAAAAGAGGTAGAAGAGCACCTGGTTTTACATTTTTAAAAAATCTACACGCATTACCTTATTTTTTTAATTCTTTCTTTGTTGCAAATCTCTCTCTGGTAGATTAATTGAAGATCTATTTTATTTGTTTGTTTTAATTTTGGGACCCCTTAATCCTGCTAGTGCTTTGGTTGTTTTATTCTTTTATCCACTAACTTTTAAAAACAGGTTAGTAATGAATCAGAAATCAGCAAATATTTTGATTGCAGTATATTCTCTGGCAAAAAAAATTTATCTGTTGTGATAATGTGAAGACACAGAGAATTTTGGCTACTGTGGGGGCTAAAGTTCACCCTGTAAACTGACAGCTGCCAGGCAGTGTAGGTAAAATATTTAATAGCCATTCCTTTTGCAACTAAACACTAGGAAAGTAATGGACTTCACAAGTTAAACTCCCCTGTTTGAGGTGTTCCTTTTTTTGTATAGCAAGGCAGACTTTGAAATATGAAATATCGTGTTGAGATTATATACTGCCAGTTAATTTTCAGCTCTGAATTTCATAAAGAGTATTCAATTATTAAGGTACACCAGTTTAAACAGTAGCCTTCTAGGGTACTAAATCTGAAACAAAAATAAATAGAGTTTAATTTGGAAACTCTCCTTTGTGTTCATATCAGAGAAAGTTCATCTCTTAATGTTTTTTGACACTGAATATTTCAAAACTCAAATTCATTAGGACCACATGACTTTTTTTGATTGTAGATGTTTATAACTCAAGTATATTTGGGGCGGGGGTTGGGCTGATGCTGTTTTCTTAAAGGAAAAATAGAATTTTGAGTTGCAGCAATGGTCCAAAGACAGATCATTGCAATTCTTACATGCTTCTCAGAAAAGTTGAATTCTCTCCTGGGCCAAGGGATGAAAGCAAGTTTATTTGGGTTTATTCATCAGTAAAATGCATTTGGGTAACAGTCTAGGCTTTTAGTAAAATGGTGGGAATCATTTCATTAATGTTTGGGCCAGGTGGTCTCTCAAGGTGCCCTCCAACCTGGGCTCTTACCAGACCAGATATAAATGATAGAGCAAACAACAATATTTTTAGAGGCAAAATTTTCAAAATAACCTGTCATATTTCCCAAGAAGTACAGCAAGAGGTTTGAATCCTTGACCCTTGATGGTAATTAGTGAGACTGGAAGAAAATGTCAAAACCAGAAAAGATAGAAGGGCATAAGCTGCAGTGAGGAACCTGCATCAAGCCAAGACAGCCAAGCCAGTGTGCTCCATGGGATTTAAGAAAACATTATGTGTCTTTTAAAAGTGAGCACCTGAATTGCTCTTTGAAAGTAAAGGGCTTCTAAGTATGACAAGATGATTTGCTGAACTTTCATTTTGTTTTAAGTCTGCTTAAATCCATTTTTAGCCATCAGTTTGCTTTTGTTTGTTTTTCTGAATCTTATATTACATTTTCTAAACAATACATAGAATAAATGCTACCTCGCAATTTTGCTGTCAGGCAAATAAAGCAGTGAAAATAGAGGAAAATTTTCACAGAAAGTCAACTCTGTTCATCAGGGCATTGATTAGGTATACTTGGAATAAGAACTGGGTAGATCTTTGTCAGTTACAGAAGATTAGTACTGGGCTGTAATGGTTTCAACTTTAAGTTGATACATTAAATCATTAATCTTCTAGATGTAAGTGAGCCTGACATAATTAAGTTATCTTAATCCCTGGAGATTTTAGCTTTCACTAAATGTCTGAGCACTGAACTAGTTAATATGAAGCAATCACAACTGCTTATAATGTCAACTTTATTCAAAGAGTTTGGGGGTTTTTTTCTTCTCTGACACTTCTTTTTTATATGACACGCACAGTGAAAGTTGTACCTGCTCGTATTTATTTTTTGTACATCTGTTAGAGACATATAGGAGAGTATGAAAATGTGTAACTAAAATATTTCTTCTTACCAACAGTAATATGAACAATGGTTATGCAAGGCTGCTTCAGTCCATTCAGAGGATCATTTCCCAGGAAGGCTTTGATGGCTCTGATCCCCAGGTACTGAAGACCCTCATACTCCTCTTTAATCCTGTAACTACTGTTTTCTGGCTTTTCAGGAGTGGCACAAGGTCTTGGACCTTGTTCCTTAAGAAGGAACAAATTGTTTCTAAGCATTGCTAAAGTAAAGAACCAAAATAAATAGCATTGTTCATGTTTTAAGGTTCTTTTGAGTTTTTACTTGTTACAGATATGCAGGACCATGCAAGAAAGAAATGTAAGACAGCATTAGTAAAATGCATTTTCTGTGCAATTAGCTAATAAATGGATGGCCAAATATAATGTAATTAAGCAAAACACATTTTCCCCTGCAATATTTGTTTTTCAAATTATCGCTTTAGCAATAATCTGTTCAAGATTATTGAGGTTAAACATTCACCCTTAAACTTTCAGATTTTTTCATTGTTGTTTTACTGGAGTGAATTTTTGAATTAAGTGAACAGTGGTACCTTTATGTAGTGAGCATTGAAAGAGAAGTAAAGAAATAAGAACGGTAATTCAGAATTCAGTTTACAAATCAAAACAGCTTTTCAACCTTCCAAAGATCTCTGTAGTCTTCATAAAGCGTAATATGGGTAATCAGAAACATTTCAAGTGTAAGGACATAGTCTGATTTGACTGATTTTCTAATTTGAGCAGTGCCCTATCAGTTATTCTTTGTCATATTCAGTAACATGGGAGTCCTTTGGAGTTGATGGAAATAATATAATAAACTGTATATATTGATGCTTAATTGAAAGAGAATTATTGTTGCACAACAGAAATTTTCCTGCAGTAGAAGTCAATTAGTATAGACACTGGAGAGCCTGAAATTATTTAATACAAGTCTGTGTACCAGTGCAATATCTTAGGAATCATTTTTGCAGGGGAGATAATGCTGGAAAGGATGTTTTCGTGTCTAACAGTGAGGTTTAGGAACATTACCTGCACAGAGCCCTCGTGTGTAAATGTCGGTTGTTTGTGCTCAGCGCTCAGTCTCTGCTGAGATGTCTGGGAGGGTTTGCCTTTCCTTCGGTGGCACTGCCAGTCTGGAGAAGGCCATTGGTCCCTGCCAGGTCCCTCTCCCTCGCGCTGTGGTAGCCATGGCAACAGGCATGTGTGTCATCCTCCTGTGCAGCACGGGGATGCTCCTCCTGCCTCAGAGCCCTGGGTGAAACAAACACCCTGCCAGCCTCCAGCCAGCAGACAGCCTCCTGCCGAAGACATTAGGCTGGTAGTGCTTATTTCTCTTCATATATATATAAGAAAATGAATGTTGTTCAGAGCCAGCATTTGAGGTTTTTTTGCTTGCAAGTAGGGAGAAATTAAACATCACTGATCATTATTTTCTCTACTTTTTGTTGAGCATTTCAAAATGTCTTACTAGTGTCAATAAAGCAAAAACCAGAACTTTTACTGAGATGAATGTGAAAATACATGTGGGCTAAATAATACATAAAAGTTTCTAAGGTGAAGCTTTAAAAGTTAGAAAAGTCATTTTTCAGGCCAGTTTATTGACCTAGAAAGCCATTAGCCCTATGTAGTTCTTTCTGTTTCAAGGGAGGTAATGCATATGATTTCCTGGAGTGGTTTCTATTATTTCTTTTAATACTCCATTTTTCCCTATGCATCATCTTTCTTTGTACACTCAATTTTGTACATTTAAAAGCCTTCTTAAAAATATGTCCAGACCTGAATGTAGTAGTGGCCCAGAACACACCTTGGATCTTTTATTTGCCAAATCTCTGAGCAATTCTCTGCTCTTTCGTATCCTCTTCTATTTACTGAGCCCTCAGAAATGCTGTTTAAGTAGGAAGGTACGAAGATTGTAGAGTGAGGAGCAGCCTGTATTCTTCTGGACCTGTGTATAATTGTCATATAAAATCATAAAAGCTTCTGAGAAGTTTGTGCATGTATGCCCCCCACCCCCAAATAATCCTTTACCTGACTGGTAAAACTTTCAGATATTTTTGGCTACTTTCACAACAATATGCCAATGATAGTTAGATTTACTCTTTTATTGGAAGAGGGGTGTGAAGAAAAGTGAGCTGAATGCGACTTACCCCAGCTGAGAGATGACACAATTAGGAAAATTAGTGCAAACAACCATTAGAGGTTTAGTAGACCTTTGATAAAATGGTCAGGCATCTCTGGGACCTAGTATGGTTAGTTAACATTAGTTTTATAGAACCATCTGCAGGTGGCAATTGTAGGTTAATATTTTTTTGACTGTCCTGCATGGCTTTGTGGACCTTAGGACAATAATTCCTGTTTGAGGTATGAGGATATAGAAAAGTTTGGTCAAAGTTGACCAAAGCAATACCTATTTCTTCACACTGACTGGAACACCTTTGCTAAGGTCTATTTGGAAAATCAGAGTTTGAATTACCTCTAAGCTGCAAATACAAGCATCAGGTTTACATCCTTTCTAAAACCTCCCAGTAACTCTTTGCTGCTGATCATTAAGGTTGAATCCTTTATACACTGATCATGGCATTAAGTTACACAGAATGGTACCTCTTTGTTTCAGAGTATTTTGGGGTTTTCATGTTTGACATCAGAGTTTTAATAGGCAACTATTTCCTTAACATTTCTTTTGTATACTTTGGAGCTCAAGCTGAGGGGCTTTCAGGGTAATTGTTGAAAATTACATGAAAAAAGTGAAAAGAAATTAGAAAATAAATCCAAGCTTCCACACTAATGTGAATATAAAAGATCTAGTGGCATATCTAAAAAAAATGTTATCCTACTCTTTACAGCAGGCTTGTTGTGGGGGAATATTAGACTTCTGCTTTTCTTATATACCAGTTTCAGAATAAACTGTCAGGGCTGTGTGGGCCTGACGGAATTATACTGGTAGAAGTTCCATTACTGGCCAAAATAAATACATCTGATATTATCTGGTGTTTGAATAGCTTTATCTTTTACTACTCTTATGATTTGATGTTGTGAACTAAGTATCTGTCATCCTCTATGCAGTAAGAGAACATTTTTTTCCTCAGTGTGTTGTTCTTATGGATGCTCCTCATAAGAAAAAAATGTTTTTCTCATTTAAAAAGTTTCTGTAAGTTTTATGTATGTTTGTGCTGAAATTTTGGAACACTGTAACGCTTTCTGTGCCTGGTCAATATCCATGATATCTGGATAAAATAGTTTTCTTAAATGCCTGGTTTTTTTCTGTTGCTTAAATGCACATCATGAACTGCCTGAATCTGCTCTGATCAGAAGTAATTGAAGAATATTAGACTAAAACTTCTATTTTTGCTATTCTTTTAACAACTGAACATCTGAGCCTAGGGAATACCCTACAGAGAAGTCAGACTGTGTTGTATTATCCTGTTCTGTTGTCCTGATCTGCATACAGCAGCGTAAACAGTTAACTTTTCGTAACTAAAGCCTAAAAGCCTGCAAACCCCAAGACTAAAGAATCTGCCAGAGCTGAAACAGAGATTGCTTTCCCAGAGACTGGAAGTGAATTGCCAATCAGACTCACAACTGGATAAATGCAGAGCCGTGTGGTACTGACTGTGTCTCACAACCCAGGCTCTGTCTACCCAATATGGGTAAGGAAGCATTTGGAAGAGTAGCCTCTTGTCTTGTCAAAACCTTTCCTCTGGATTTCCAGAGCAGCTGTGCAGTGTTTTGTGCTTGATAGTTGCTGTTTATTCCAGCTGTTGGAAATTAATATCTACAGTTTATCAAAACACTTGTCTGTAGTGAAAAGTACCTGCAAGATTTTACTTATCAAAATTAGTATTTATATATGTGTGTCTGATAAATAAAAAAAAAGCTGATCTTTAAGTATGAACCCTGAACTCTAGAAATGTTTCTTTCATCACCTTGTGCAGGAAGTCTTTCAATAAGGGAGTTCATTGTCTTTCTCTCAGCTGTTGATAGCAAATATATCTAAAATCCTTTCCAAAGATCACCAGGAAAGGTCACATCAAATAAGCAGAAATGAGAGTTGTCATTATGGGAGATAACATTTTACTTTGCATGAACAAGTTACAACTCTGGCTTCATAATCTGTCCCTTAAAGAGGAGCTTTATCTTAGCCACTGCCTCCATTGGATGCTCCTCTGCCACCCTCCTGCAGGGCAGCAAACTGGCTTTGGGTAGGTAACACATGGGACTGCTTAGGATTTTGTCTGTCAGGACACCGTAGATTCCAGTAACCAGTAGGTATCTAAAGCAGACCAGAAGCTCTCATGTCAAGGTGTGGTCCTTAAGAGACAATTTGCTGATGTCCCCATCAGACTCTGTTTTTCCACAGCTGTGGGTAAAACTTCCTTCATTAGTGGGAAGGAGTTGAAAGCAATGTAGATGATACTTGGAGACTTCTAAGACAGTGACAGGCCCATGTGTTGGTGAGGTAAGGCACTGACCTTGTTCACTGAGAAGGAGCAGAAAAAGCAAACAGTCAGAGTAGTCAGGTTATGAAAGTAATGCAGCAGAAAGGTGAAAATAAAGGGAGAAGTTGTGTTTGATTGCTCTCAGGCACTTCCAGCAGACTGTCTTAGAACTGGGAGAAAATAACTCTTTAACATGTTTTTTAAGACAGTGATGGAGGAGAGAAAGGACATAAAAGGTCCTAGTGTTACTGGATTTTATGTCAGAATATACTTATATTTAGCTGGTAAAATGCAAATTAATAGTTCTCTGTATTTCCATGTCTATTACATTTGTACTTGCTTATCCAACATAGCATGATATCTAAGCAGTGAAAAAAATGCCATTCCATTTGCAATTTGTATAAGATCGACTGAGATTACTGTGATTACATAAAATACACAACAATTATGGATATGCATTCTAGAAACTGTATTCCTCCTAGCATTTAAAAAATAACAAATTGCTTCTTTTTTTTTCCAATAGAAAAAACAAAGGAATGTTTTGCGGATAGGAATTCAGAGTCTGGGTTCCATACTGTGGGGTGATGACATTTGTTGCAGTGATACTCCTGAAGATACTCATAGCCTTACAAAATTTCTCTATGTTCTCCGTGGCCTGCTCAGGAAATCTTTGTCAGCTTGCATCATCACCGTGCCCGCTCACCTTATCCAGGTAGGAATGCTGCTTTTTCTGGATTTCAGAGCTGACACATCACTTAGCAAAAGTTTAAAGCTTATGGTAGGGAAAAAAATGCAATTTTGGACATTTTTTAAAGTCTTTTTGTTCAAAGGGTGAACTTAAAACATGACTATCTGTTATGCTTTATACTTTTGTGGGAGAGTTGTGCTGCAAAATCTACAAAGACCTAAATATAAAATTATTTTTAGGAACAGTTATACCAAGGGTCTTACTCCTTTTTTGAAAAACTAACAGAATTCCAGAAACTGTAGAAAAGCAAAGAAAATACCTATAGCAATCTCTTTTCCACTTATTTTTTTTACAACGTCTCTATGCACTTTTCCGGTGCCTTCAAAATGCTTTTTGGACTATCAGTACAAGGCTTTTCAGTCCACTGTCTTTATCTGCTTCATGCTCATTATGATGATACCTGATCTTGGTTTTAAAGCCAGGAACTGAAAGGTCCAGGTTTGCTCTGGAATTCTAATATCCTCTTGTATTGGGACCAGGAGCAATCCAGTTACGGCATCAGAGTTGCTTTCCCAACTGCAAAATGAGAAGCAATTAACAATTCTTCCTGATAGTATATAGAGACTTAAATGTATCTTCTGAAAATAAACTTTTTTAACAAAAGGAAAAATGTAGATAGTCTTCTGTTCTGCGAGTGGTAATGTAACTTACAAAAGCAAAATTATTATTCTCAATGAACAGAGAACCTATAATTTTAGATATTTGATTTGATTATAGTAAAAAAAGTACTGGATAAAACCGCATATTATGCAAAATGTTTTCATAGTAGGTGAGTTTATCAATAGATTAAATCCTGGCTTAGGTAGGTACATGACTCACATGTATTGAATTTTGTTAAAGGTCTTTGAATACCTGCAAATGTTATTCATTTAGATACCAATGTGATTACTGCTTCGAAAATAAAGAAGGTTGATGTTCTAGTTTTACCATTGTAGTCAAAAGTGTGTGAATATTTCTCTTGCAGTACATACCTCCATCTCCTTACTTATTATTTTTAAATATTAGGTGGCAGTCTGCCTTCAGAAAGAGGGACAGTTAAATGTAATGCAAGAAATGGAATTTGTGCATGTAAAACTATCATCCTACTTCTTACACACTGGAATTGCCCGTCCATAATTGGGACATACAACCCTTTCCATTGTACTCTTCTTTATATATCATGCCAATAAAATGTAGATTCATATTTTAGAGAAGTGCAGAAGTGTCTCTAAGAAAGCCACTGAAGGACAAAGATTTTTGTTTGTTTCAAACTTACATGGGAAGTTGATTTTTGGTTTGTATTTATAAATTCCATATAGATCAATTCCCAGGGAGTTAGGATTGAAATTATGCCTCGTTTTTTAAATAACTGAGTTTTTAATTTTAACAGTAAGTGCTAGAATAGTCTGAATTTTAAAAAAAAGAATCATTATGTACAAAATCTTTGCTTAGCTGTCTTAAACAAGGGCGTTACTTTTTTTTTTTTTTTTTTTTAATTGTGAAACTTCATGTATCCTTCTTTAAACACCGCACTGTGGAGAGAGCTGTCATTAGGAGGAGCAAAGCTGCTGAAGGTTCCTCCTAGCCTACATTACTGAGTTCCCAGAGCCCTGCTGTGTAGTTGTTGCACTCTCCAAGAAGCCTGTTAAAGAGCCCCTGGGAGCATGTGTCCAGCCTCCCTGGCACTGCTTAATTGGTGAGGCTGGCGAGATGAGAGGACAGGCGAACATGTGCTCGCTCGGGCTCACGCCGCAGACGGACCTTCCTTATAATAACAGCAGCTGCTCACATTCTCACAGCACAGCTACTCACCATTCTGTTGCTGAGGGGTCTTGCTGCATTCAGAAAGTAAAGAAAATGCCTCTTCTTCCCAACAGAGCGAGAGGGATATGTTTTTCCAAGTGTGTATGTATTTGATTTGATCAGTCAGTTCTAGCCTATACTTTCTCTGTTGAATCTTCAAGTCAGTGCACTGAAGGCATTGAGAATTCACACTGTTTTTCTGGAGATGTAGTAAATTCCCCATTTTTTCCCTGAACTACTGTACCTGTATTTCCTATGTTGTAGTTTGGCCCCTACCTAAATTAATCAGGTGGTCTCCAAGTAAATTCTTCACATGTATAATTTCTATGAAGGACATATAAGTTCAAAATCACATTTAATCAAAGTTTTGTCTGGATGACATATACATAAAAATAGTTCCATCTTTACCTGCTTTGTCATGAAAAAGTAGATTTTTAGTAGTGACATAACTTACCTTGTCTCTGTCGGTCTCCAGTACTTCAGTTACTCCAATGAAGAAGAAATAAAACAATTGGTAGCACTGATTTTTGACAGGGGCAATGTCTTTTCAACCCAGACTAGTTCTGGATTTATATAAAGTATATGAGTAATGCGTATTTATATATGTATGTATATATATTTCTTGAAATTGTTTTCAATTTTTTTGCCAAATACTTTGCATGTTTTACTGTGACAGGGAGTTCACAAATTAAATCTACCTGGTTTATTTCTTTTTCAGAAAGTTTAATTTTGCCTTTACTTTTCATATATTATCTTTGTTCTTGGCTGGTGAGACATTAAAATGATCCTTCTTATTTCATATTTTCTGTATTCTGGTTTGTAATTTTTCTCATGCTGCCTCCTTAATCTGTCTCTAAACAGTCACTTTACCTTATTACAGTAACATAATACAGTAATGCTATTATTGTTCATTTACTTTTCCTACGTCCTCGTGTCTGGTTTGACTCTTCAGTGATTACAGAGCATTAAACACTGATTTTGTTCTTGATGTTTTCCCCTCTGTGATACACATGCACCAATGTGGCTCTTTCATTATTCCAGCAATTCATTGTCTTGGATTTAATAACTTGGAATTGCATTTATCCAAAGATAATGCTCATTCATCCAGCTTGGTGGGACAGTTCATGATGTTCTCTAGGGCTGTATTTTAGTAAAAGACACAAGCTTGCAAAAAACTTCTGTTTGTGTGTGGAGTTTTTTCAGAGTAATTGAAAGAAATTGTAGTCCACTAAGCACAGGTTTTTGGGGTTTTATTGATGAAACTTCTAGGGCAAACAGTGCATGAAGAAGAAAGAAAATTCTCTTTTCTAAACCACAAAAATAAGAATACATTATTCTGGAAGAGGGTTTCAAGAAAATGACACAAAAAAAGTTATCCAATTATGAATTTTATTCAGGTGATGTGTGACAAGTTTTACTTGATTGATATTTTCTACCAATTGAACATACTCTTATCTTACACTGTCTGTCAGGTAATAAATATTGAGCTACTTACAAGTGTGATTAAAACAGTTGATGGAAGGTTATTTTTCAAGTCTTCCTACTGCTTCTTGAAAATGCATTGTGCCTAAGAAATCATATGGTACATTTGAAAAGGGAAAATTACTTCCATTTTTAAAATCTAGCATTGATCAAGGAGGGCAGATTGAAGAGGCATTTCATTTGTTGTTACAATTTCCGGGTTTAAGGAATATTATAAAAGCAAGTGAGGATTCTTTTTCTGTGTGTTGATAATCTCTGCATTTTAATACCTAAATTTAGAGAAGGAATTATTGTGCAATTGTGTGACTGAAAGGACTTTAATGTCACTGATCTATACTGGGAAAGCCCTAAATAAGAATTTAAAATATTTTCCCATTGTATTTTTTTTTTTTTACTAGAAATCACTGGTAAATCCAAGAACATCTTTCCCTCAAAATACTAAATAATGTTTTTAATTCCATTCCTGTTCTTCCCAATTTTGTATCACTTAAATGTTATTTTTTTGAGCAGAATTTTATTTTCAGTGGGGAAAGCATAGCACTTATTAAAGCCATCCTTTATTTTGAACTCAAAGCTGGTATTACTGGTAAGGACTAAAAACCATATTAGTCAGCATGTACCAAGGGAAATTAATTGACTAATGAAAAGTCAGTATGAATAAGTCTTCTTACAGAACCTGTCCTCAGAGTCTGAAGTTCTGTTTAGCAAGGTATTTTTATTAATTCATCCAGTATGTTAAAAAATTGATTTCCTACAATATTAATGTTTTGATGTTTTGAGTTCACTGGAGCGCATAGGTTACTGTACATTTCAGTGTAGAAAAATTCAGAAACAAACCTTTTCACATCCAAAGCCTTTTGTGTTCACACTGAGTGATTTAGCAGCTAAACTCAAAGTCAGGCAATGGAGTGCTTTAGAATCCATTGCTAATATAGGATTATAAGATGTGAACTCCTATAGCTGGTGAATTTCTCACAGCTTGAAATCTTTATTCCTATGATAAGAACTAAGAGTGATTGCCTACGTTAGAGCTCTAACTTCTGAGAGTTCACTGGTCTGAAGTTGAATAACCTCCAAATGTATTTGATGAGGTGGCTGCTGCATGCAGATTTGTATTGAGATCCAATGTCATGTGGTTTCTATATCATGGTTAAGGAAGCTTTCAAATTTTTCTGCAAGAAAGAAACCACGAAGATTAAATGGTCATAGTGTTTTTCTGTATTGGGGTTTTTTACTTGCTTTTTAATGCTGTGTGTTGCTTTGTGTTGTATGTGAGAAATAGAGTTTAACAACTGTACAAATAAATATCAAGAGTCGTAAGTTTATGGCAGGTATTTTGGGTTATCCACATGGTTTTAGGATGTGAGTATTTTGGGTTTTAGACATTCATAAAAGCATCTTTAAAATTCTGATTGAGTAGGAAGCTCAGGGAAGTATCCTATTCAAAATTTAAGTTGGGAAACAGTATTTTTTTTTCATTTCTCTTATTGTTGATGTATTTGCTAATCAAGCTGTAGAAGAAATAGAAGTATTTCATGGTTTCATAGAATCAGGTTTTGGTTGCCAACAGGCTGTGTTCTAGCACTATCATTTCTGATTTGGTAATAACTACCCATTTCAAAAACAAATACAATATACATCTGCAGCATTTTTTGTACCCACATATTAGTTGTCTGTTAACCAAATTAACTGTATTATGATGAACAATCACACTGTATGTTAAAGTTGTGTGCCTAGAACAGCCTTGTTGTTTTAATAAATTTTACTTTTTAGGACACTATATACACATCCTCACCATCTCTCTTTAATAAAAAAAAAATTGCTTTCCCAAAAAGCATATGTTAAACTGGAGAAGTGCATGAGTACATGCAACATTGTGATTTTATTCTGCATTTTCTGCATGTAAATTGAAAATACACTTATGAAAATTAGGTAAGATTTAGAACCAAATCTTTTAACTTCAGCTTAGACCTAAACAGTTAAATATCCCATCACAGTATGGAGATAGTCATCTGTTCAAGCATATGGAATCTTTTGGCTACTGGACTAAGTAGTTAATATAATGCCCAGTGTCCAGACATGGACACAACTGTTATGGAAGCAGAAGGGAAGAGCCCATTTGGACACTGATAAGTAAAGATTAGAAGAGTGACTTTAAATAATACAGGACAAAGTAGTTATTGCTTTAAGCAAGTAATTATTTCAGAAAATGGAAGGTAACATAGTTTTTCCAAAGCAGTATTTTTTTGCTTAAGTAGACGTCCAGGTTCTTGAGGGGGGAAAAAAAAAAGAAAGCCCTGTGACTCTAGCATTAACTGTAGGGTTTATCTGTTCTGTTTCAGAACAAAGAACAATAATTTCATGTAAAACTATTTTACATTTAAATCCTTGCATATGTATTTTCCATCTTAAATGATTTTCACAGAACCAAATATTGAACTTCTATGCAATGTGTGCTTAGAAACATTTTGATGGGAACTTTCAGTGTTGTTTAAAAATCCTGAAATTTCAGAATCCAATTCTACCTCTTTTTGTTTAGACATTCTCTATTAATTAGAATGTAATCATAATAAAAAGGAATACTGCATCTTTAATGATGTTTTTGTGCCTGTGTAGTTAAGCTTTAATGCTAGGGAAAAAAAAAAAAAAAAAGATTAAATTAGCCTTGTAACCTCTTTCTCTTCCAGACTGATGATGGAAAATAAAAGCTCTTAGCCACAGAATGTAACACTTAGAATTAATATTTAATTAGACCAGCAAACTGTACACCGTGGCTGAAAGCTTCCAAAGAGTTGTTAGTGCCACAATTGACCTACAAGTTTAATAATAACTCACTTCTAGGAGCAAGTGCCAGTTCAGCATAGTGGAGCCACTGTAAGAAAGTCCTGTGAGATTAAAATCAGCAAACCAAATGGCAGGCGAGGATTCCTGGGATGGAGCCTTCTGGAAAGCTGGGAGCTGGAGTAGCTTTTCAGCCAGGATTCAGATGAGAACAGTGGGCAAAAAAGCTGATCCCTCCTGTTCTGGGAGCTTCTGGTTGTAGGCCAAAATCTTAGAACAGATTTTTTCTAAATGTTCTTACTGCAGCTATTAATTTATATCACAAATCAAGTAATGAATGGCTTATATTCATCTTTTAATTAAGTTTCAACACAAACATTATCATGAATTCATTGGTCATGAATTTTTCTCGTGGAAGAAGGATACATTTTTGGTATGATGTGTCATTTAGTATGTTTGTATTGCAGAATATTTAATTTTATGGTATTTTACTGTGACATAAAGGAGTTCTTGTTAGAGTAAGATATGACAAGCAATTTGTCGTAATATTATGAAATGTGTAAATTAAATATGAAATTAGTATACATTGTAAAATGTAATCTTTTGAAGGTTAAATAGCTTAATCTTGCTTTTCATTTTATGAAGAATTAAAATATAAAGCCAGTAACTCTCCATTAGACATCCATCTGAGCCTTAATTCTGTGGCAAATTATTCTAGTGAAATAGGGCACCATAAGTTCAAAAATGTGCAAACACACAGCAACAGACTGAGGAAGGAGCATTCTGCATTATTTATTGGCTAGATCCTAAATAATTAAAGAAATGCCTACTCATTAGTTAAAAATTAAAGCAGGGGAGGACCTTGCCAGCAGAGGGAGCAGTCATGTCTTTCCTTAGGTTCCCATCGTTTCCAGCCTACCCATCATTTCCACCCTACCTCTTCTTATTGCCCAGCCAGTTTCCCATCTGGACCCAGCTTTGCCAGCCTGCTCCTGATGACAGCCTATAATTTTAGACTGGATAAGGGATTAGTTTTTTAAATGATTTTAAAATTCAGAATCTTGCCACTTGATTATCAACATCAGTTAGATGTTCCTTTTGATACTTGTGTACTATTAATTGAAATAATAGTGCAGGTTCTTTTTGGTCACCTGGGAATAAAATGTGATTCACTGTTTAAAGACCTAAAGTTGCAGTGAGTGTTAGCCTTTCTAAATTGGTAAGCAAACTGCAGTGACATTTTTTTCAGGCAAAATGGCAACAAAGGGAACTCCTGAACCTTTTTCTTATAATGAATGATTCCCAGTGGAGTCACAGAATTTTAGTTAAGCCAGTTGGTCTCAAATATGTAATTTCAGCAGGTTTTTTATGGCTCTTTTGTAATATGACTCCCTCTTCAGACTGCTTTTACATTTCTGCTCTATGACCAACTTGTAGCATGGCATATTTTCTGTGTTCATTTTTCTAGAGGAATCTGCTCAAATGGTCAGTTCATTTTTTCAATGACTAAAGATAAATAGTGACCTACAGATTTCTCTCTATATGCTTTTATAACAGTGAAACAGTCTCATTGGTGAAAACCAGATGATGTTCAGGGAAGGTGCTGGGCTCATCTTAGCCCAGATCTTGTACTGATTTCTTCCCAGCCACTCACCCTTCAATGGAGAAGGGCTCAATCAGATTGATTTCATCTACTCAGTGCAGTAGGACTTGTACAAGAGCCCCACACCCCAGAACCATTCATAGTCACCTGCAGCCTGTGCTTTCAGCCACGGAATGCTAAGGGTAGAGAAGAAAAAAGCACTGGACAGGATTCAGCTCAAAAAGTGTCACCCTGTAACACACTGTACATCTGTCACCTCTTTCAGCCAGATAATAACAGGATTTTCAGCACCCAGCTTTCTGGGCTTCCACTCCCACACCATCTTCATGATACCACCAAGTATTTTGCTGATACCCCAAACCCATGGATGCAGCCTCCTAAACCAAGCCTCAAATGGAGGGGGGGCAGACAGAGCTACAATGAAAGGCTGAGTTGGGATCCCAGCTCACTGTTGACTGGCTTTTGGCTTTGGACAGCTCACATGACACCTTTGTGCTTGTTACTGACTTGTAAATGAGGAATGCAGCACTTGCCTGTCTTTTGTGAGGCACTTGGAGATCAACAGATGGAACATTTGATTTAAACTACTAGACTTGGTTCATTTTTTTTAGGCTGCAGCAGCAACTGTTATTGACTTGCTTGATTTATCTCTGTTTAGTAACCTCTCATTTCACTATTGGCCTTCCCTTATTTCCCTCATTTCACTTGGGTCTTCCCTTCAATGGCAAAACAGATATCTTATTTTGTAAGGTGCCAAGGTCTGCTGGCCCTAGATGCTTTCACAGCTCAAGTAATACACAAGTCCATCTTTAGTGAAGATCCAAAGATTTGGTTTTTTTAGTGTGTGATATCTAGTTTTTATTTCCTGGCTCATTATTCTGAAAATTTATCAAAATTAATTGTATACAGTGCCATCCACCTTCATCTGACATTTTATGGTAATATGCAAAAACACTGCAGAGTTCCCACAGCAGAGACAACTATCAGGACAAATGTTATTAAAAGCAACCTTAAGAGAACAACCAAAATCTGGAATTAATATGTTGTGTAACATATTGACCAACAGATGCTTTGTTACTCTCTTCCCATTTTTACGAGGATCTTGCATCTAATTGCCTGCTCTTGTCTTCTCTACATGTCCTCTCTTTGCTTCTGCAACTTGTATAAAATTTTTCAAAGATATTATTTAGTGCTTTAAATTAGTTAATGTAATTAGCTAATGTTGTACCTGTAAACAACCAAAATCAGTGCTTCTCTGGCTTCAGCCATATAGATGGATAGTTATACCTAAGTTCTAATATAGTCAGTAAGGTTCTTCAGAGGTAAAAGAAGATGCTTAATCAGTCAGAATCCCCAAGTGTGGTTTTCTCATGACTGAAGGCATTGTAGCTTGTAGTAAATCCTCTAAGTCTATTTCTAGGGTATCTGTCTTCCAGCAAAGACATTGCACTTGTGTTCAGTTTTCTTGTGAGATTGGTACAGATTTCTGCACACCAAAATTTGTTAATGTACTGTTGGTTGTCTTGCATTCCAGTGGCCTGAGTGTACATTCATTTTAGAGCCAAAATTCAGCATTCAGTTAGTAGATTTGCTGTGTGCAAACACTGTAAACAGTGCTAATCAGTTTGGAGTTAGAAGATTTATTGAATTTTATAGTTTACAGTCTTTATTAATTATGGAATAACACTTTTTGGCAAAGCAGTTGTTAATAATTTATTTTGGGGATTTGTGAATAATCAAAAAGTACACAAACTTTATCTCTCTATAAAACCAGTATAAGGGCCTATTACCTAACTTCTTTTACCAAAAGATGATGTATGGGTAATTCTGCAATTTTTTGACCAGTAATTATTAACAAATTGTGATAAATACTTAAGCCATGTTTCTTAATAATTTGTGTTTCCAAGGTAAAATCCTTTGGAGATTAAGTAGTAATGACAAGTGGTAAATATTTGTGGATTATGAAGTCATTACCACATCATTGTGTGATAATCTCTCAAAAATATCAAGAACTATTTCATTTATTGAATATCCAACCACTGTTTCATTTTAGTCCAGTGTGGCTGTCTCCATTATGGTGCTAAGTTTACTTCAGCTTTATGACAGTAACAGAATTTTTTTGAAAATACAACCAATTTTTGAGCTTTTCTTGAAAATTCACACACAAAAATTTGGTCTAAGTTCATAAGATTCATATTACTTTGCATGAACTTGCTTGGTGTTTATTATTGAGACCTTTCAAATGAAGTGTCAGGATTTCTGGATTCACCTGTTGGTAATGACAGAGATTGTTGCCTCCAAATACAATTTTACCTAGACGTGGGAGGAGTATCTGAATTCCTCTTTGAATATTCTGCTGTCATACGAAATGTATGCAGCTTGCTGTTTAAACTGGGTTTTGTCCCAATACAAACAATATTTGTAAGTAATGTTTTAGGGAATGAAACTCAAGTAGGAGTCAAGGTATTAATTCTTAATGAAATGTTTTAAAATAAAACCAGTGATGGGATTATATTACCAGAAAGTAAAGATACAGAAGTAGCCCCCTACAAAAATATAGGCCTAATGTCTCTTTGAAAAGAGACATGGGCTTAAAATACCTTATTTTCAATGCAGTATGTAAGTCTATATTAAAATTATAGTAATGTACTGATCAGAATACGAATGCAAATATGTGCAAAAAGTCCATGTGATTCAGGTATTTATATAGGTGGTAATTGTATCTCATTGTAGATCTTTAACATGAGTGTCTTATTTTACTTTTAAATTTTGAGATTGTTTATATGTACTATGTATAAAAGTTGAACCTGTCCTGAGAAAAATTTCCATTCTCTGGCTTTTTCCTTACTTATGCAGTGCAAGGACTGAGAATTTAAATATTTTTATTGCATAAATTTTGTGAGGTTTTTAATTTTTTAAAAACTGACAAAGTGAGAGAGCGTATCTCTGGGTGTTAGTAAAATTTTAACAGGAAATCAGAGGAGAACTAGAAATTAGAGCAGAGTAGAAAAGACAGATTTTTTTCCTAATACGGAATCCAGATGAACCAAGATTGATTTGATTAATAGTAGTAATGATAAAATTGTGGTACATTAAGAACTCAATCCAGTAGAAACATACAATATTAATTTCAGTGTGTAAGTTTGAGCATACAGGCTATGCACGAATTTATGTTGGTAGAGTACCATGCTTCATACTCAAACACAGAACATGGTACATTTTAAACTGCTTTTTTTGTAAATAAATATTTTTAAACATGCACAGATAATTACTCAAAGGTATGTACCTTCTGGAATTGAATTAGTAAGACAAAGCAATCTTCTTCCATAATTGCCCTTCCCCAAAGTGGGTTAAACACGTGTACAGTTCCCATTTCTGTAGCCAGCTCACTACATGGATTTTCTTGACATGTTTTGAAAGTACACTTTGGTTGAACCCAAATATTGCAAGTTTGCACTTAAAATGTCTGTCTAAAACAGTAGCACAAAAAAACCAGTTACAAAGGTAAGATATAGAATGGATGCCCAGCCCAGCCTGCACAACAGGATTGCTACCATGTTGTTAGAATAATTATATTTTGGCTGAACTAACTAATTTAGAAAAACTGCAGTACATCTAGCAAGACTGAAAACTTTCCAAGACTGGATTGGTTTGGGGTTTTTTTTTCCATTTTTAGTATAATTTAAAACAATACCTCTTCTAGCTGCCAACAAACTCTTTCCCTGAATCTCACCATTCCTGGCTTCCCTCCTAACCATGTCCTGGCTCACCTCCAGAGCTGCCAAGTTTATGCCAGAAGCAGGAGGTAGATTTGTATGGGGCTGGAGGAAGATCTGGAGCTCTGTTAAATTTTCAAGCCCAGATGGGGCAACATGATTTGTGTGTTTATGTCAGTATGCCATACATCACAACTATCTGTGTGCTGACGTCAGCTTTGATTGGACATTAATGTGCTGAACACTGCAAACTAGAAAATACATGATAGATACAGATCTATGGCAACAATGCCACATAAGCAAATGTCTCTTTGGTGTGGCGATTCACTGTGCAAAATATTTCCCAAGATACACTGCATTAAGCCAGGGGAATATTTTGACACTTTAAAAACAAAAACAAAATCAACATGGGCAAAGAGAGTACCATTTAAGAAAGCAAATCCTTTCAAAGGAAGAGCTGAAAGCAACATGTTAAAGTATGTATCATCAGGCAAATATTGAAATGCTGTCTCTCACTTGAATCTTTCCAGAATTAAAACCAAATAGGAAAGATTCTATTCTTATGATTTGCAGGACTGGCAATGATGAGGATATGTTGCTGAGGGTTGAGCATCTTTCTTTCCACAGTTTTTGTAACCCATTGTTATCAAAACTGGCAAGCAAAAACATTAGTGGGCAGCAAATGTTTTTTTCAAATGATAGGATATTTTTTCTGCATCAAGAGTTTTTTTAGCTTTGTTTCCAGGAATCATCAGTGTTTATTTATTTATATAAAAGTTTTGTATTTCTTACTTATACAAATAGCATCCAGCAGCCTCCTCAAGAACTGGCAAAAGATGGTAATTTCTGGTCTGTGGATTTATAGAGGTCACTGTCTACTTCAGATTTATATTTATACTGTCTTTATGTGATTACCCCCGTAGAATAATGTGACCAAAAGATTCCATTAAAATATAATAGATTGTCTCTCTCTTCCTAGAAGAGGAAATGATTTGCAAGTCAGCTTTACTATTTCAGGGGCAGATATAATAGCAAAGTCTAGGGATTGGTGTGTAGGCAGTGTTCTTTTACCTCACATCGCTTCTGTTATTCCTCAGAAAGGAAATTCTGTAGTATAACACTACTTTATCATTATCTGTCATTGGACTTTGTAGGTAAAGTGAAGGTTCCCTGATTCCATGGGGATGGATGCTCTTGGCCTGTGCACAAGTAGTGGCTCTGAAAAGGGACCCCTCCCCAGGATTTGATGCCATCTGGCCCATAAGGTGGGGAAGGGAGGGGGTGTAAAGGTACCATGGGATCAGTGGATTTAAGCCTGGTAACCTGAGCAAATTGGGCTGTGCAGGCCACAACTTCATGTACTGGTCAGAAAACAGAATTCAGTTTATTCTTTGACGGGACCAGGAAATTTTCATCTTTCGTGTATGCTGTGTAAGCTTCTCTGTGGCTAGAAAATAATGGTTATTGAAATGTGGGTTCATGAAAGCAGTTGGGGATATTGATCACCATTTTAATAAACCTGAATGTCAGTACAATGCATGGACTATTCTAACATGTCTGGAGATGTTTTGGTCTCTCTGCTCCTAATTGATAAATTGTTATTATGAAACAGTTTACCAGTATTTAAATTGACCTTTCAGAATAAGCATCAGTCATATAGTTTATGAAAGAAGTTCAAAATGTACAAAATACTTTAAAAATTAATAGAAAATACGGAAGTATAACATGGGGCTACAGAGCTAATTCCTTATAATTAGAATGGGTATTTTGAGGTGATTAGTCTTGATACCCCTGAAGGTTTGATGAATGTAGCATCTACAACCACCAAGAACATGAGTTTAATACCAGCTGTCCAAATACCTTTAAGATAACTATTTCTTATCTTAAAGAAATATTTTGCTTTTTACCACAGATGTGTTTCTTTTTTTTCTCATTAAATATTGACTTCATCAAAGTATTTAAGAACATTTTTTTCTGACTTACCTCTGAAGATGTCTGTTGTGACCTTTGAATGTCACTTTCTGCTATATAAAATTAAGTAAAGAAAAACATGTGGAAAACAGCTTATTTAAGGCATATGACAGTACACTGTAGCACAAGACTTAAGGCATCACTTAAAAATCACACATATTTTGAGAAATGGTACTGCTGCTTGAAGCTTTAGATTTGTATGTTGTGTAGAGAGAAACTTTTAGAGAGGAAAATGCTAGGAAATTACTTGAGTTTTCTGTGTTCATCTGATAGCCAAAATGAGTAATTGTGTGGGTTCTGCTTGCTCAAAATATTAGACATGATATGCCTAAGTGTATTAAAAACCAAGGTTTTCAGAACCCAAACAAAAACTGGGCATCAGACTCAAAGGAGAAATCAATGAGAGATAAGCTTAGCACATGGCTTGTAAGTATTGCTGATGTGAGCAAATGCTTGTTATGAAGATGTAGGGAAATATTAATTTAGTGCTAAGCTAGCCCTTTTGTGGTTTATCTTTGTCAAATGTATGTTTTCTTTAGACAGATATTTTAAGTCTTTCTTTTTTTAAGAAAAAAGCCTTCTAACATAATTTCTAAGTATTGATGGCCTATTTTTCCCCCACAGTTTGTCATTGAGAAGACCAAGGCTTACTCTATGAACATTAATTACCTTTTTCATCACATAGGATGTGTATTTTGTTTCCATGTCTTACAGAATAAAGCAATTATGGAACGTGTAACAAACTTGTCAGATGTGGTAGTTGGTCTTGAATCATTTATCGGCTCTGAGAGAGAAACCAATCCATTGTACAAGGATTACCACGGTAAGTTCTGTCTTTAGCAATGCAAAAAGTCTGCCCTGAGTGTTTCTAGGGCACTTAGCAGCTCACCCTCTAGTTGGGTATCTGCTATAAAGCAGCATTTGATTTCATTTTGGAATATACCTCCTAAATGCTTCCCCTTGCCTAACCAGTCTTGAGTTAGGAAAATTTTCAGCAAAGTGCATTAAGGCTGCAAAGGAAACATGGCAACTCCTTGCATGTTGTCAAGCCACATTACTGAGGCATGGCTCAATCAGATGTACATCTCAACAGGCAGGCTTTGGGGAATTCACATGCAGGAGAGCCTTGGCAATCATCTGACCAGCGAGC
Source organism: Aphelocoma coerulescens (assembly GCF_041296385.1). Lineage (NCBI taxonomy): Eukaryota > Metazoa > Chordata > Aves > Passeriformes > Corvidae > Aphelocoma > Aphelocoma coerulescens. The sequence continues at coordinate 10,549,972 of NC_091019.1, forward strand.
TGAACTTGTCATGAAATCAATACTTTTGATCTGCCAAGTTTTAAATTGAGAACACGGGAAAACATATATTATAGTAAGGTGAATAAACTGCTAAATTATGTGCTAGATAAACTTTATCTAAAAAATAATGTTCTATTTTTCAGCTATAGGGTACAGCACTTGCTCATTTAAAGATATGAATATGGGTATATGTGGCATGTAAAATATGAAACTGATTTTGGTAAAAAGTCATGTAGCCTCTCAAGTGTTTTATCTTCAAAATGTGTAATGGTGCTTAATCTTGCATTTAGTTTCCCAAAGATTTTTGTTAGCTGTTGCAGCAGAACTATTTCAATTTTTAAAATGATATTAGGAGTTATGCACAGCCAAAGCAGTGAATAACAGTTTTAGCTAATCCGGAGCAGTGCTCAGAGTGTGCATAAATTACAGCTCTTATTATTGTGATACTACTGTAGTTCCATGGAAACCTTTAGCTGAAAGTAAACTGCTTATCCGAAACCTGCTGTAAACACATGACAGTGGCAGTGTTTTCCACAGCAGAATGTACAGAGTATACAGAAAACAAGCAAAGATGGTGTTGAGACACCACTGTGTGTATGCAAGCTGTAATTAATAAATCAGAGAAAAATCCTTCTGACTGTGAAAGTAGTGCACATTTCATTATCTGGAAAAAGGTGAATGAAAAAGAAACTGTGAACAAAAGCTGGAATAATTTGCCTAATTATTTTTCCAACTGTATAATCGTGATACAGCCTTTGTTTATGCTAACATAATTCTGTCAATTTAATACTCCTTTTCTCAGTCGTGAAGAGATCCTTTAAGACAATGTGTGTTTTAGCATTTATTTCCTGGTTTCCTATAAAAATGTATGCTAAGTCATTTTTGGTGCTATTTAGTAAAAATTATGTGCCAATATACATAGCTTTTGAGATTTGCACAACCTTAATTTGACAGTCTGAAAAGAGATATTTCTAATGGTTTTAACTTTTTGTATTCTTTTTGCTTAAGAACATATTTTAAGGTATTTATTTACTGCAGATGATGAAAGATTTTGACATTACTCAGAAGAAGTTTGATTACATTATTGCATTATTTAATGAATCCTCCTTAATAATTTTATTAAGCTACCTGCAAATTTGAATGTTTGAAAAGCCACAAAATTACAAAATAATTATATAGATGATCCCTGAGTAAAATTTCTAGGATACTGTATATAAGCAACCCTGTGTTAGACCTGCTGTTCCTGAATATTATTATATATTAGATTTTGTACTCAAAAGCCTAACAAATAATTCTTCTAATTCACTGGACAGGAGGCAGAGATAGAAGGTTTAAAACTATAAAAACGCTTTTCTAATATTGTTGGGAATTTAATTAGTGCCCATAAAAATTATGCTTTTTGAAGTATTTCAATTTTAAGAAACTTCCTTCAAAAAAATAAATAAATGCCTGAAAAAATACTTGCCTTATTTTAAATAAGGGGTTTAATGTTTGGGGATTTTCTCACAGCTGCCGTTTTGAAGTCAGTTACCTTTTTTAAATGCTCAGTATTTCCATTTAGACGCTGGCTTTATGAATAGCGAATATAGGCCAGTAATTGAGAAGCCCTGTAGAATTTTCCTGGTTTTCAGATGTAGAAAATCACCCTTAGGTTGTTCAGAGACTATATTAGGCTGCACAAAAACCATCCAGCGTCCTTGTCAGAAAAAATCAGCTTGAGTTGCAGCTGACAGAATGCAGAGCTTGCAGTGCACCTAGTGCTGTTAAAAACATCTGAGCAGCTATAGAAGCCTGCTGCAGGAAGAAAATGTATTTCTTCTGGGGTGGCACAGGGGTTAAAATTTATTTAAAAGTGTGATCTAAATCGGGATTTTCCAGAAACTTTTTTCCAGTCTTTCTCAGGCCACAAAACGAAGGAGTTCTCATTAGAGCTTCAGTGGTTATCAGTAACCCATAAGCCTTGTTTTGCTGGCTGCTTACTGGTGCATTTAATAAAATAAAGATCACTCAGTGGTGCCGTGGGCAGCATGCAAGGTGATAGCCATATTTGCTTACTGTAAATACAAGAGAAAATCACACACAAACCGGCTGTAGTTTTGACAAGTATTACGATCGCTCTTTACATCTGTACTTCTGTACCAAAGTGCAATTAGTTTTCCTCGCACAAGGATTTCTGTTTATCTTATTCTGCTTGATTACTTGAGCATAATCGCACCGTTTGCTTCATTGCTCCTGGTAGTAAGCTCCAGTTTAAAAAGGGGAGGATGAGTGTGTGTAAATATACAGAATTCTGCTGTAAGACTCTAATTTATGCATCTGGATGACAGCGTTTTCTTAATTTTTTTCCCTCTTTTACTCTTTCTTTCCACAAGGTTTGGTTCATGTACATCAGATTCCTCGGCTTAATAGCTTGATCTGTGATGTGTCAGACACGAAGGACCTTGCTTTTAGATTAAAAAGGAAGCTGTTCACCATCGAGGTAAGAGAAACATTGTTTCACTATTTAGAACCCAAAAGGTGGAGCTAATCCCATCTCTTATGTTTCGTTTTGTGAAATACATAAAATATGCATCAGATGTTGTAAATTCATTTCACTCTGGTTTTGCTGTTCAGAACAGTTTTATAAAATACTGTAATATGCCTTCTAATTAAAAATGTCTCATTTGCTGCACTAAATCGGTCTGTTATAAATACTTTATTTTGGTTTAAAATGTACATAGAAAGTAGGCCACAACCTTCAATAACAAAGCATGACATGTTTCTAAGGATGTCAGGAGCATATTTAATTAAATGTTAATGACTTGCTCTTACTTGTGTTAGTGGGTGGGAAAGTAGCTACATGTTATTACTCCAGTAGAGGGATTTTAATGTATAATGTTGCCTAAAATTGTGTGTGGTATGGGGGATAAGTGTCCTTATCAGTATTCAGAAACCATTTTCTTTGCATTACTGGAATCACCTTTCACTCTTTTATGTCATTTTAAACACAGTATCATTTACACTAATGTCCTTAAGTAAATTTCCTACTAAATTTAAACTTTTTTCTGTGACCTTTATGCAGACAGTCCTGATAGAAGGCAGTAATACAAAAGATGTATTTCATTTTAATCTTGCTAAAGAGCAAATGAACATAGCACTATTAAGCAATTAGAGCTGATGTATTTATTAACCAAGTAATGCTTAGAGATGGAAGATGGCTTTCAGGGTGATGCGATAGTCATCGGTACAGTCTGGGCAAATTTTTTTTTAACAAAGACATAAAACAGCCAAGCATCCCTGACAAACCATTTTGTTTAATCTCTTTTCAAATGAAAAGCTCTTAAGCAGGCCACTTGTCTTAACTGCTTGAAACCATAAAAAGAGAGAATTGCCACCAATAAATTAGCATATTTTTTACTCCATCACCAAATGCTGGTCAATGTGGCTTGGCACTGCTTTGGTGTTTGGGACTTCACCCTTAAGTGACCACTTTGGCCCTTATTTGACCCTCTGCCCTTTTTAGCTGGCCACTTGATAAGGTAACTTAAGGGTTCTCTCTCTTCACTGCTCCCTCCCCTTCACAATTGCAAGTAGCCCTAACCTATAAATCATTGAAAGGGCCCTATCAAGTGACAAATTAAGGTGCCCTCCTCCTAATTAATGGTCATCAATGTCTTTAATTATCTAATCCTATTGAGAGTAGTTAATAGTTAATCAGACAGCCAGTTCTTCATGCAGGTCATCTCTGCGTGAGTGCTAGAAGTTTCTCAACTAGAGGTATCCTCTTCAGAAGCCACTTAAAGGCAAATACATGAAGGAGGGCTTTTTTCCCCAAGACAATTCCTTTACAATGTTTGTCACTTTCCCGAGAATGCAGTTAGTGAAACAAGGCATTGTGAGGTATTAAAGCATTTTAACAACTGCTTTTGAGCAGTACAGTAGAAACAAAACCCTTAATAGTCTGTGTTTGGTTTTAAAATACAAATGTTCTCACTGTTTTCAGAGGTGCAGAGAGGCGTGCACCCTCATTTCACAGCGCAGTAAATTCTCATTTATTGTAGCTATGAATTAGGGTATTTGAGGGGTTTCTCATCACTATGAATCCTGTCTCAGAATACAATTTTTTCTGTTGGATGAATTGGAGATTCTAATCTGTAATGTAACTTGGAAGGAAAGAAAACCCTTAGCAGGAGGCTCTGTAAAAAGAATTGAATTAGCCATGGGGCATTGGAAACAGGAGAGAAGTGGAACTCCTGAAACAACCTGTTGCCCTAGACATGCATAGATGACCCACTTGTATAATTTCTCCCTTCGTTGCTCGGGTGCAGCCCCCTTTGGATAACTTCAGGTTTTGTTAGAGTTATGCTTTCTGAAAGCTGAACTGACACCAACTATCCCTTTTTGAACATGTTAGATCACTGTCCTACTGTGATCTTCCTGTACACGTTTCACTAATCTATAATACATATGTTTGTCTTCCTCATACTGTTAGGGAAAGCAGACTTCAGCTAGGCTGACTAGAGCAGTAAGGGCAATAAGAAAACGGGAGCAAGGGAAAACCGAATTACGAGAGGATGTGAATAAGGTCTTCTAAAATGGGTTTCTAGTTTCTGCAGTTAGGATGTGATGCATCAGCAGTCAGTCAGCACTGGTTCTGGGGGTAGAAGCATAAAGCAGCACTACAGTGTGCATTACAAGCAACAGTGTGCTTTATACAGAGTACAACTAAGTCTAGGGCTTCTTCAGTATGTAGTTTAAATATGAAATGAAAATGTATATTGAGTACCTTACAGGTCTTGGAAAGATTCTGCATACTTATATATACAATTTAGGACAAAAATATTGACATCTACTTGAAATGCAACTTTAAAATCAAGTTACATAAGAAAATCTAGAAACACAGAACCTGTGAATTATGGAAAAATTTCTTCAAAAAGGGTTTTAATCACTAGACCATTCTTTTTTTACAGTTTAAAGCAAGAGCATGGGACATGGATTTTCTCATCTCTGGATTGCTCACCAGTTAAATAACTCTTTCTAGTTTGGTCCTCACAGGTGAAAAACCTTGAATGTCAAATCCTCTTTATTAGATTGCAGTTTTGTGGGAGAGACTCCACCTCTTTATAGCCTGCAGAATCCTTTAACTGTTTCAGTTTTCCTTGTGTTTTCTTCATCAAAATAAGATTGACTGAAATGTTTTCTAAAGAGATTTCTTTTAAAATTCAGGATGAAGATGGTTTTTTAATGAATATTTATGACTGCTCATTGTCCATTTATAAATTATGAAGCAGAGCCTTTCCAGGAAAACTTACATGTTTATCCTAAAAGGTGCAGTAGCTTTATCAAGCTTTCCCAAATCTTCACACATTAGTTACTAGCAATATACTCTTATATGCAGTATTATCAGAGATCTATCTTATGTGCATACCACTTTAAAGGACACAATTTTGAAGTTAGCCTGTCTAATCCTATTTCTTCCCACTTTGGAATCTTAATTAGGAGGAGATAAAAACCATCATTTGACTAAATTATTGTCTTGAATCTGTAGCAAAAGGTATAATCCGCAATTGGGCCAATTAGTGTACCCCATAGTTAGCTATGCTGAGGCAGGATCTTGATTAGATCTGACACCAGCCTAGTTCCCACTGTTGTTTTGCCAGGTATGATGGTCAGACTTCAAAGGGCTTGAGGCATCAGCAGGGCAAGGTTTGGAGGCCAGCTTAGGTCCGGTCGTTAATCTCTCTGCTAAAACCACAGCAGCCCTCGCACAAAACAAGCTTACATGACACAATCATGCGGTATTAAAGTTTGGGTTGAGTCATGCCAATTTCCCTTTGATTTTCTGATGATTGACTAAAAGATGGCTACATGACTAGACACATACTGAAAGTTTACTGATTAGGTAAGTTCCCCAAATATTTGAAATATTTTTTGATTTCTCAGTTAAATGATATGACAACCCGTTCATCTTAATGCGACTGTTCAGCAGAATTGTTCTTGAAGTGCTTTTTGCTTTCGTTGTAGCTCTGAATGTAACTTTTATCAACATTTGATAAATTTTGTAGGAACATTATGTTCATAGTTTTCTTTGACAGAACTTTGTCTTGGTTGTTCCAAAGCCTCCTGTGTCAAGACCTGAGGAATCTGTGGTTAAATTTGGTTTTATCACTGCTCCAAATTCTATGGAAACATTGTTTATCTTTCTTATTTAGGTACATTTATAATTACTTGCCAAAAGGGCATTTTCGCTTAATTATTTTCCACCTCACCATCAAGTAAAGTGCTGTTCTATGGCTGTGATTACATAAGTGTTCCTTTCTTTTGCAGTCTGATTTGTTCAAATATTGCAGTAACAGTGACATGTTTCCATTCTGAGAAAAGCCTAAGGCTGCTTTAGTATTATTCCAAATGATTGAAATTGCCATCTTGCTGACTTTCCCTTGGGCAGCTTAGGGCCTGTTTACTTTTGTATTTGTTTCACATGTTCCCTCTGAGTTTGGCTGGCAGGACATCATTACCTGGTTTGACAAGACAGTTGGAGAAGATTCATATTTGATTAACTCCCTTTGTTATTGTCTGGACAACACAAACCTCTGAAATGATCTATTTAAAGTTAAAACTCCTGATACACTCAGATAAACGCTTGCAAATAGGAAAGTTTGTGACGATGTTTTTTTTAATTCCCTAGTTTCGCTTAATTTGTAGGTCTTCAAGTAACAGTCAATTATTAGAAGTATAGAGACTAAGCTTTTTCCTACAAGTTTTTTTATAATAGTTTGCCTAATAAATAGTTGTTGTGCAAATACTTTTTTTTTTTTTGGTCAATATACAAGTCACAGCAGCCAATATTTTTTTCTAATGGCTACAACACCTGTGCAGCCCACGATAAAATTCTTTAGAAGCCAGCTCAGTTTGAAGCCAAGTGTCATATACAATATAAAGAATTGCCACACAGTAAAAAACAAGTTTCCAGAGCTTAAAGTACAAGTTTAGGAGTTTCTTTTCTGAGAGGTGTTTCCTAACAGGAGGGGAAGAAATTAGAGGAGTCCTATGTCAGGAAAGGGGCTGGTTTCTCAGTGCCAGGCAGATGCAGTATGGTACTGTGGAGCATTCTATACTGCATTTTCCCCATGGTAATTGCCAGAGTACAAGGTTATGTCTTTGGAAGGAAATGTAACCACGAAAACCAGCAACTGAGTTTATATGGAATTAAAAATAAATACATGATTCCAAAGGCATTCAAAAAATATCCTGTCTTCATCTAGCAGTAAAAGACTGTGAGAAAATTAATGATTGCCAAAATAAGAAATAATTGCAACTCCAGATATTCATGTCTGTTATGTGTCCAACGTTGGTATTTGGAAGATGACTAAAACTCTCTAAGGTGGTGATTTAGGCCATTTAAAACAGGAAATATGGCTTAGGTAGCCTCCATCTGAAGTCTCTGTATTTCTGACTTTCTTTGTCTTCCTTTCAGTCTCTCTCTTTTCTTTGCTTATCTTAGACAGTCTGCACTGTGGTAAACTTCTTATTTGCAAAAGGGAAGTGCAAGTGACCACTGTTAGAGATTATTTACCAAAACAGGTGGGTGAGACCAAGTCAGAGCTGATGTCTGCAGTGCTTCAGTGTGGCATCCACATAGCACAGGTTTGGTCCTAAGGGGCTCAGGAGATGGCAGCATCACTGAGTGCCAGAAATGGGCTCCTTCAAACATTTCCTAAGTAATTATTCATCAGGAACAGGTATAGAAACTGTGTCTTAGGCTATTTCTTCTGGAGGAACAAGTCAACCCTGTCACCAGCACATATGGGATCAGTATATATTTAAAATACACATCCATGCTATACCAACCTCTCTACTGAAGTGAGAATTAGAAAGTGGCAATAAGAGCATCACTTCTTTTAGGTTTTCCCAAGAGAATTTGAGGCAGTCTTCATTAATGGCTGACCCTAATCTTGATTATATTCCTCAGATGTTTCTAAAGTTGAGTAAATTTGTAAATAAATGCATTTGAATTAGTGAACTATTTTTGGTCGCTGTTAACAAAAAGAATTGGTGAGCCTGGGAGCTGGCAAAAGGCAAAACACTGGTTCATTATAAATTTAGGTAAAGTGATAGTTCTATAGCACTCATTCAGTAAAATAAGGAAAATAAGCTAATAAATGCTACAAGATGCATGTTGCAATACTGATCTATATATCTTCATATATAGACAAAACAACAGTGTATTTTGAGATTGTGCACTGGTGCCCTTACAAGACTTGACCCTCTGTTAGAGCTTTACAACCTCAAAATGGAACCTTCTTTTACCAAGCCAGCACTTGTGACTGCCTGGCTGCCCAGGGCCTGGAGCGTGGATGAAACTTCACAGGTATTCCTTGTTCAGAGACGAGACAGAACTTTTCTGAAGTGTTACAGAAAGTGTATTTCTTCAATTTTCTCATCCCCATGTGTTTGAGAACACAATTCCCCTGGGGCTTGCATGGAAAACCTCTTTCTCCTCAGATGCATCATACCTGGCAAACTCTGGTACTGGATGTTCCACTCAAGCTGGGGGACTCCAAGCAAGGAATTCTTCATATAAAACTAAACTTTCCAACTGAGAGAGGTAAAACATTGGAATAAAATTCAGCTGAAATTTATACCAGTAGAACCACCTTTGCATTGATTTTTCCTGTCCATTTTTCCTGTGATATTAATAAAGACATTACCACTGCATTATTTAAAACTAGTTCAAAAGACAATAATTATAATACTAATAATTATATTAACATTTTCTTAATCTGAAATTAATAATACTGCAAAAAAGATTCTCCTAGAGAACTAACTCTGTCATAATACCAAGCTCCATTTTGCATTATTTCATCTAGTAGCCAGTTCAGGTTCTCTTTACCTGGTATGGTGTACTTCACTGAATTGTTTTGTCAGATGCTGTCAAGCCAACCTACCATTGTTAAAGAAAATCAAACTAAATCATTTTGGCATGAGCCTTCCAGGAATAAGGCACAGAATATGAAGGGTTTGATGAAATCAAGGATTTGATTTCAATATTGTAAAAGACTGCCTGTCAAAAATGTATTACATTCTTTCAAACAATTTTGAATAAATATACGTGTTTAAAATTGTGACAGTACAATTTAGCTAAAGTTTTGGGAGAGTATTTTTAAATTATAATAACTTGAGGTGAAACAATACTTGGAGTGCTCCTATTTGAAAAGAAAAACCCTCTGAATCTTAATGGTACACTGGACTGAAATCAAGTGATCAATTTTAGACAGTATATGGACTCTCAGAACACGTATCTTGTGCACATGTGGAAGAGTTTAATTTGAAAATATCACCTTCATATTGTGTACTACTGTATAATGTAAATTAAATTATTAATTTTTTGTCTGTAGGCAAATGTAGGAAGATATTGTTAACTCTTAGGTTTCATGGGAAGATTTGTAATATCCTGAAATTTATTTAAGAATTAGTTTTGTTTTATGGGTTGTATAACAGGGTAATGTTACACTGTTGAATTGTAATTGAATTGAATTGAATGAGAGTTCCATTCAATTTTTTAAAACTTTAACCCTTGTAATACAGTGCCTCTGCAGTTTCTTGTTAGTAAACAGAACTCTTTCAACAGAACTTAAACAAATAATTCTGGTGTTTAGAAATATTTATGCTGTGTGTTGTTGCAATGGAAGAACATGCACCACAAAGTCATTAATGCCATGAAAGGTCACTTGTGCATATTGTAATGGGCTGCTCATTCTCAGGATCTGTGCTAAGGGTCAGTGTTGCAGCATGAAAGGGTTTGGCCTGTTCAGCCTGTAAGTAAATTGGTCAACTTTTCCTGTATTTACCAGACAAGTAATGTAGTTGACATATTCCCACTTTCAAACTATTAGAAGACAGGTAGACTAAGGATATCTTTTGTAAAAATGTTGGTTGATAAAGATTAAAAAACTCTTTCTCTACAAAGATTGTATTATTCACTGAAGCAGTAGTATTTTTTAGACAAAGGTCTGTGGGCATGAGTTAGAAAGATACTGATGGTGAGTCTTTAAGAAGCAAAAAGAGTTAAGCCCCATATTTGTTGTAGTTCTCAGCAGGACCTGAGTGCCACTTCCATTAAATGCTCTTTAAAGTATGACAATTGTTAATAAAATGAGGATATTTTATAGTTGTATAAAGTTCTCATTTTACAAAGAATAACAAATTCCATCAGGCCATGGTAAAACATGGTAAAACAGATCTCTGGTTTTCTGTATCCCTGTAAATGCAGGAAAATAAAAAGGAAAGCTGAGAGGAAGTCAGATTTTCTCACCCACAGGTCCATATTGTACCCAAACCTTACTGCCACGCACTGAAGTTGAGGGCTCTTAGTGAGAGGAATGAGAGGAGGAGGATTTCACGTGTCCGCGTGCAGGATGCGCATCCATCTGGGTCTCCTTGTCTCAGTACTGTTTGTTATGGGTTTGGTTATTGATCTGCAGGTAGGAAGTGATTCAAAGTACTCCCTGAACTAGGGAACTGCAAGATAGCCCCATCTAATACTTGTAAAGAGTTAAAATGGCATTTTGTAGGTAAACAGAACAATGCTGCCAAACATTTGCCATGACTAGTAATATACTTAAACAGATTTCAAATGTTTTATTGTAACTTTGAAAGTTCAAGATTAAGTGTTAACATTTCCAGTCTTTCGAAAATCTTAATGGCTTTGGATGAGCGTAAATCTGTAAGGTAACCACAAATTTATAGTTTCTTTAAATTTTTCACCTGTACAGAAATTGTTCCATACCATTTTTCTGATCTATTTATTTTACTGTTTCACAAAAAATATTACCCTTTATTGAACTGTTAACATACAGGAACTTGGGTTTTTAAATTATTTTCATTGAGAGCAAACTAGTCTTCTTAGTCTAAAGGACTTAATGAAAGTGCCAAAAGGAGACAGGAGGAAAAAAATGTACATACACTGCAAAATACTGTAGCTGAAGAAAAAATGTTCCATAATCATTGTGCAAATACTACTTTTGCTTTGGCTAAATTATGGGGTATTATTTGCAACTAAATTCCAGAGTACATTTTACTCTTATATTTCTGGCCAAGAGAATTGTGCAAAAAGTAGATTATCGTAAGGAAAATGGGTGAGGGCCACAGTGCCTAAGGTGTAAGTAAAGTTAGGTTTTGGTCATGCTGTCTTTACTGCTCTCTTTGTCACAGTTGTTTTAGTTGTGTGGTTTTGATTTTTTTTTTAATTTGATTTTTCTCCATTATATTTCATATGGTTCTCAAAGGATTCTGTATCACTCAGATACAGATAATGTAATTTAAAGTTTCTTATTGGATGTTGAAAACCAGTTGCTTTTGAAATATCAAGTGAAACTGTCTCCTAGAAGAAAAACATTATTATTATATTATTATTGCAGTTAAAGTGGTGTTTTTTTCTGGCCTGCTTAACACTGACACCATATTAGCCCTCTTCAGAATGAATGGTATTACCAATTAACAGTTCTGCTTCCTCCTTCCTTCTGGAGAAAGTAAGCAATAATTGTATAGTGTACAATAATTAAAGCTTTTTATTGATGTCCATAAATACATAAATAAATAAAGGGAATTTGGGTGCCAATTTATACCATAGGCTGCTTGACTTTCAGGAAACAGCTGGTAGCACTTGCTGGAAATGGTTCACTTTAAATGCTTCATTTCAGGTCTTTAAGGTTTGAAAAACCTGTATTTTTAAGCTTATGAAAATATGGTCTACGGACTCTTCATCTACTTTTTTCCTATTTGAAGTTTGTTATAGCACAAATTACTCAAGAATTCACTCTGATGTTCCTAAGTTCATGTTTACAAAACAGTTGCTAAATGGACTCTTTTTTTCTCATATTAAACCAGTAATCTTTGAGTAGTGTCTGCTGGAGTCTTGTCGAAAAGTAAAAGCAGAAAATAAAGAAAACCAACCAGTTTACTACTTCTAAGTGGGAGGATGTGAGCATTGCTGCACAGGAGAAATCCACTTCATCTTGCATATAAAACAGCACTTGCTATTCTCAAAATATCCTTGCTGCTCAATAGTTAAAGTTTGAAGATCCTTAGTAATCTTTGCTAAGGCACTGTACACTGACTTTTTCTGGGAAAGACAGGCTTTGTGTGACCCACATGTGAACGTTTGAGGTGGAGGATTTGGCCATGGTAGCTGAGGGGATTTCTTGAGGGGATTTCTGAAGTCTCTGTGATACACCCACAATATCTGCTGGGCATTTGAATATTGGTGTGTTTGTGAGCAAAACATTTCCCATGTTTGATGAGGAGCTGTTCAGTGACCTGCCTCAGCTGGGCTGGCTCCAGACTTTGCAGCTGGAGCAGGGAGGAACTGTGCAGTTTGCGGATACACTTGGGGTCTGTGAGTGTTTGTTTTCAGTCAAGGATTGCACTGGTCCAGGGTAGCTCAGGTTTTGGACATTCACCCTTAGCTGCTTTTATTTATGAGCCAACACACAAGTAGATGAACAAGAGCTGAGCAAGGCAAGTCTGCCTGTAGGTGTAGCCCCAGCTTGTACCCATCTGGGTATGCAGTATGTCATGTATAGAATAAACACATCCCCGGCCACTGGAGGTGCCAGATGTTACAACTGAGCAGCGTTTTCTTTCGGGCTTTCTATTATGTGCAGTTATCCATTGGTTTCATCTCTTCTCTCATTGATTTATTCAAGACTTAGTAATGTATTGCTTAATCAATAAACACTATAGTCTCTGGAGATAGATATGTCTCTGGTCTGCAATCTAAAGCCCCTGAAAGCAGCACCATAAACTTGCTAATCAACACTTCTCACCTTTTGGTGTAAGGCTTTGTAATTCTGGGCAGGTTACAGGTTTCCTGTACTGCCTCGAATGCACTTTCACAAACCTTTTTCTACCAGAAAGTGGTGTGGCAGGAGTTGCATCAGCTTATTTTTTTTTTGCTATAATGAAGGGGAAAATGGTTCTCCTTCTAGGATGAGTATTTATTAAGAGATACAACCCAGTATGTAATTTCTAATTCTTGTTGCTGTTAAAAAAAAAGAACTAATAAAATGGAAATCTAGTATTTGTATTTAGATCTGATCCTCAATAGTAGCGTAGCCATGGGCTGTTTATGCTTGGTCTACATCATCTAGACTAAAAATAGCCTTCCTGTCATTTTATTGGCAGAGTTTTAGCTACTCCTTTAATTCTGTTTAAAAATGGATAGAGAGAAAGGCAGCATAAATATTGAATGTGTGCAGATATTTCAGTAAGTAACTAAAAGGAGATTTCTGATGCTTTGAAGAGCTCTATAATTAAATGGAATTCGTATGTTGTTTAAAGAGGCATTTCTTAAATTAATATAATCTTTAAATGTATTATGTTAATTTTTGTATTTGTATCATTAAAGTACCTACTTTTAAATAGTCCTGTATTGAAATATATTTGTTTTATTACTGTCCTGTTTAAGTTTTATTCCTTTTAGGTTTCTTTTACATTTTGAGATTACTGGTGAGATATTTCATTTCTCATCAGTTAAATGGGAAGCCACATTATTTCTAATTTTTCTATTTATAAAGTGAGTTTTTGCAGAATAAGAAGACAAGTCACTACTGCCTGCTAAAATCCTCAGCAACAGCCTGAAAATTTCAGGCTTATTATGTTATGGTTTTTGAAAACCTGTGGAAACAAGGAAAGAACTGGCTTTTTTGTGTTCTGCCTGTCCTACAAAAACATGGGGTACTTTAGGAACCTTCAAGGCCACAGTTACGTTACGGAAAAGACAGTTTTGAGGTGGAGGTGCATCTGTATTGATTTTTTATTGATCTGAAAAGGGCATTATGACTTTGAAAAAGCCATGAAAATCAGATTCAGGTTACTGAAATGTCCCTAAACCTACAAAGGAGAATTTTTACTGTGTTAGTACAGTAAGGCTCTAAGGTAGAAACGTTACAGTGAAAGGATTTTGTCAGTGGATTACCTATAATCTCTATATAAGAAGCACTTTTTTCTCTGTCTGAACTAAAATTCTATTTGTGCCATGGTCTTTTCTACTTCTGCTTCTCCTTTTTTGTTCATCCACACCCTGGTGTGTATTTGCATCCTTTAGGACAATATTATCCTGCACATTCAGTGTAGTTGTCTGTGCTCACACAAGTAGGAATAACTGGAATACTTTCTGGCAGCTTCTTTGATTTTCGTTATTTTTTGTTTCTCAGGTTTTCATCCTGAAATTGTGTTGTTACTTTACAAATTGGTCCAAAAAATCAGCACTTATTGCAGTCAGATGCGTTTGAAAGTAACTTAAGTTAACTGCTGCTTTTATGGAAGGGTGGTGGTGGTGTTACAAATGAGAAGATGAAAAGGGAAACAATGAATATTGTAGTTTTTACATTAAGAGCATCCAAAGTAAATAGTTCAATGCATCTGTTGCAAATGCATAGCACTGATAGAGGGGGGATATCAGTTTTCAGAAGTCATAATCAAAACAGAGTATTTACTACTGAAAATTATGCATAACTGGAGTATTTTTATGCATACAGTCTAGACTTCTGGTAAAAATATCTATAAATAAAGTAGAATTTGTACAAAGCCAGGCACAGTCCCTTAGTGATTGTTTTTATTGTGAGCAGTATCACTGTTTCTATGACATTATTAGTATTCAAACTATGTTATGAGCAGTTTATAACTTTTTTTTTAAAAGAGGAAGTATGGTTCCATACAAAATTACATTTGTAAAAGATTTAATGTTCCCAACATAAAAAAATATTGTTAAATCACTTTCTATCTTGAAAAATCAAACCAGCTATTCTTGTTTCAAGTTTCATCTAATATATTGTTCCGTATGGTTGTATGATAAACACATTATTCCTTGAACAGGAATTAAGAGTAAAGCTGCCAGGAAGGGGTTTTGTTGTCAGAGTAGTTCCCGCCTCATGTTTTGTAAGAGATTTCATGGTCCTATTGTAAAGAGTGGATGATTTAAAACGTGTTCCCAAGATAAACTTTCCCATTGTCATTAATGAGAATGGATAATACTGAGTGACAAGTGCATTAGGAATGACACAGAAAGAGCTGTTAGATTTGTCAGAGCGTATCACTTCAGGCAATGAAACTTGAGGACATTCTCTTTTAGCAATTTTTTGCTATTTATTTAGAGAACCAAGGATTGTGATTGCTCACACAGGTGGATTCTACTGTTTAGTTCATTAAATATTTAGGTACCTTTGGAAAAGTAAAGGTGATAAATATGAGCATTATACTCCACTGTGAGGGGCGCAAGTGGTTGCTTTGCTTACAAGTAATTCAGCAAAACTAATACACCTTTTACTTGTTTTTAAAATGTTTATTTGGTAGATAATTTTTTAATTTGCAGTATTCTTTCTGAATGGGAGTATTTAAAGTTATATAATAAGAAATGCTCTGAACTGTCATAGTGAAGCTTCTGGGATAAAGAAGCCTAAAATTAGGACACTATACATGTAATTTACATTGACTTAAAAATTGTATTTCTCCATAGAGCAAGACTTTTTAAATATTTATCTCTGAATAATTAATAATGCATGACTTTTTCTGGTGTTTAAAATCCTTCCAAACTACAACATGCCTATCAATTTCCATTTTGAACATGCAATTGGTCACTTTTTCGCCTTGATTCATCTTGCCTGGCTGCCAACCAAATTTTGCCTCTGTGTACCTTCTTGACACTAATAATGACTGAGTTTCTGTTCGTTTGCGTGCAAGATTTCCCAAGCGGCAGTTTGGGGCTGGGATAAACTATCTATCATGATTGCGTACAACTAATCTGCCTCAACCAAACCACCCAATGATTGAAATTGCATTTGACAATTCACCTCTCCTTGGCGTGCCTGAGGTGAACATAGCTACAGACCATCCCCGGAAGGGCATAGCAGCTCCTCCATATGTTGGGGAGGATCCTTTTATTTGTGTCAGGAGACTTTTAGCCAAGCATGTATAGGCAGAGATTATTTTTTTCCCTAGACTTCCTTGTTTGCAGATGCGTGGCTGCTGCTTTCTCCTAACCAAAGCATTTTGGTTTCGTGAAGCATTTTGTGATCTTTGTTTCGTCAAAACTCTTTCTTTGAGATGAACCAGGGCAACATTGGATGTATAGGAGATAAAAATTCAAGAGGGATTTGAAACAGAAATTATTGGTTTTTAGAACATTACGGTATTATTAGACCACTAGTGCTGGTCAAACATCAGACAATGTACCTGTTACTCTGTTGACCATTGCCAAAACTTACACTTGCTTGGAGCATTTGGATTACACAGAGCCTGAGAAAGAATGAAAAAGCAAAATCATCTGTCATATAAGAAATCTTTTAATTTTTTTCCAAATCGTAAATTGATTCATGTTGTGTATAGTTACTGGTTTAAAAACCTGTCTGTACAAATATGATCTGACAAAACAGACCTTTTATTTCTGGGTAAGGTTACTCAAATTATCTCCAGACCAAAAAACTTTCTAGGATTCCTTTTTGCTAAGTATTGTCCTTTTTGTATGAGTTCACTTTTATCATAATATTTTAAATAACAGCCTGTGTCAAGAGTGCTGCTTTTCATTAGTGATGTGTATCACCAATTCTTCATCAGATATAATTAATTTTTCAAATGCAAGATTTCTGAATTGTTAGAGTAATAAAGTTCTATTTCTAGGTAGATAATTTCTTTGTAGTTTTCTTCTATAGTTTCCATAGTTAAAAGATGCAGTGTTTGGATAAATAGGTTCCTTCCAACTCAAGATATTCTATGATTCTGTGATAATGCAGTTAGAAAATACTAATGGCACTCTGAGATATGTTTTGATTTCTCAGTGGTTTGTGCAACAGCATGTTTTTGCTGTTATTTTTGTATTTTAACAGAAGTACAAAGATCCCAAGTCAAATTGTCCTTTCAAATAAGTACAGCCCATTCCTGTTGCTGAAAAGGGGAGTGGCAATGGCACACTCATAAAGACATGACTATCAGCCTAATTTTCTGTCTCACACAAGTCATACTTTTCTTCTTAAAACTGAAATGCATTTTTAAAGTACTTTCATTCAGCAGATTAAGTTCAAACTGAATTAGGAATCTTTTTGAAATGCTTGACAGCTGAATGTTGTACCTGTATATATTTTAGTTGTGGGGAGGAAGCTAAATAATATGGGTGTCATGCTTTCTGCAGCATTTCCAGCCAACAAGTGCAGAAGAATCAGCACCCTTTTGAATATATAAATCATTAATCTTAGTAACCAGCTACTCTGAAGGCAGGAAAGAGTAACTCAGCCACACAGCCATGCTCAGTTCACTTGTTACACTAGCAGTATACTAAATCTACCCATAATTTATGTCCTGCTTTCCATATTTGGTCATTTATTTGTTTTAATTGATTTTGTTCTGATTCTTTTTCTTTTCAGTGTGTCTCTGTGGCACAGCACAGTGCCCTGTGTAGTGCTGGCTGCTCTAAACCAGCTGTCTTGGGGACAGAGAGCAGTGTCACCATCTCAGAGCCCAAGCAGAGCACCCACCTACCCACAGCTGTTTGCATCGTATTGCCTTGACATGTTCCAGTCATTTGGGGTAGCTGTTTGGTTTCTGGATGGTTCCAGAACACTTTTTTTTGTTCCTTTTGGTATTAACCATGACTTCTTAAAAAATAACTTCTTAAATTCTTAGTCTGGATTTGAGATTTTCTTGTGTGTTCTCTCCTGTGTGACATCAAAGCTTTAGGCTATGACTTGGCATAATGACCTTCCTCATGTATAATAGTTCTTGTCCACATCAGAATGAACATTTGTCATACAAAAATGAGATCTTTCTCAAGACTCTGCTATTGCATATTAAATACATGCACTGGTTTTCTTGTCTATAAAGCAATATTAAATGGTTTGGAGGGGGCAGATGTGTTCCATCCTGTTACCACTGCACTGCCAAAGGAATTAAGGGAGAGGGATTTGAATTGTTGGGGTCTGCAAATTCATCAACAGTTAAAAGTAAATGAAAAATATGATATCATTTTTAAGATAACCAGCAATCTTTTAAAAATATTCAATGCGTAGATTTTTTAATAATTTTGTCAATCTAATTGTACACTGAAATTTATTACTGTTGTCTTCTCACACCCAGTTATGCCCTTATCACCAACTAGTTCTAACCTTAGGATCTCTAAATGTACTTATGTGCAATGCCATTGAACATTACATTTTAGGATGAAAATGCAGTTATTTGTCAATCTGGTGTGTAAATCAAGAAAGGCTTCTTCATCAATTTCCGTACTTACAGTGTGGTGGTTCATAACACCTTTGTTATTATAGAAGTAATAAGAGATCATTACAGTGCCTTTATATTACACAAGCATAACTTTTAAATCCTCTTGAAATTATTTCTTTCAGAGACTGAAACCAAAAGAGACTTTAAAACTTCTTCCAAAAAATAGTAGTTTTATAAAAGACAATAAGTAATGCTCTCTATTGTGTTGATAAAGCTTTACGCATCATCAGTCCTTTCAAAAACACTTCATAAACCATACATAAATGCAATTCCTGAGATATGGCAGATGTATGGAAAGTGTCAATTCAAACTTTCAGTTGACTAAAGACCTTACATCTTCATAAAAAGAGCTACTGGAAAACACTTAATTAGCAACATTCTTACTACAGGTTTTAATGTTGGGATGTACTTTCCATACAGTTTCCAACTCTGTAAAAATGGAGTAAATATAACTAAATGTAAAGGGCTGAATCAGGCCACATGGGCAGCAGTTGGGATGTGTATCTGTTATATAACGCTGTTTATCTCTTTGAGCTGTGATCACTGTTTTTTGACTGATGTTCTCATTCATCCCATATTCCTCTTCACTTCCCACCTTCCTCATCTTTATTTTAAAAACCATGATAGGAAGATCTTCCTCTTCTTGGAGACTGGACTAGTTCCTCTCCAGATGTCCCTTCCAACCCAAACCATTCAATGATTCTGTGATTCCGACAAAGACACCAAATATTGGAATGCCTTCAGCAGCTGGATTAGTGCCTTAGCTTCTTTACTGCTGCACTTGATTAGTAACAAAACTCTTGGCTGGCTATTAATATGAACTCATTAACAAAAGCCTGATAGTCAGTCTTAAGTCCTAGAGATTCAAAGGAGGATTCTCTGTCCTCTGGGATGGAAGTTCAGCTGACAAGCAGAACTTCAAATCAAGCTGCTTCAAATGCTGTGGGCACTGCCACTGACTCTTTTCTGAATTCCTTGGCAACAGAGAGTCCTTGTGATTTAATAGTGTTGATTTGCCAAAAGAAATGCAATCTCTGGTTGGAAAACTACTGTTTGATGAATTGTTTCATTCAGCTACACAGTTGGTGATAGTTCCACATAACATTAAAAATTCTAAGCTTATACTTAGATGTCTTTGATTCTTCACAGAGCCCACGAAGACAAAGACACAAAAAAGCTTTTTCACAGACTGAAACCTGTTCCTCATGAATATTCAAAGAACTGGCTTCAATCACACAGAACAGAAAAACATATCAATCCAACTACTTTTATTGATACTACTAGTGATTCAGGTGTTTCATCATGCTGCCTTTCCTCCTTTCAGCACAAGTCCGTGAACAATTTCTTATTTCTGGATTGTTCACCTTCAGTCTGGTGCTGCTTTAACACTTATTTTGGAGATAGCTCTACTTAGTACCATGAAACCTTGCTGCAGGTTGTGTAAAGCAGATGACTTGTGGACACCGTCACCATTACTTACTCAGTTTGTTTTGTCTTTCTGCTGTTACACAGTTCCCGTGTCCTGTAATGTTTAGGCACCCTGGCTCCATAAAACTGCTTCAGAAGAACACAAACCCATTGTCAGTGAGAGTCAGGAAACACCTAAGAGACATGGAGTCTTCCTGTGAAGGTCTCTCTGTCCACAACAGAAAGTATGTTGGTCCACCTTGAATTTATGGTTCATTGGCAAGTTCAGATCCAGAATGATGATTCTAGTATCTCTGTCCTCATTTTTAAAGAGTATATTTGCTGTCTTCTGATACACAGGACATCTGCTTCTATGTGTCATCAGAGATACATCCATTCCCCAGTGAGTCAAGGCTATTGTTGTTGGACTTGTCATAGTTCCAGAAGTATTTCCCAGTGTGGCAATTGTTCACTTGAATTAGCATACGTCCTTCTCAGGACACAAAAGGCTGACTGATAAGGAACAATCAAGATGCTGCCTGTCATGCTGCAGCTTGGGCTGTGCAGGGGACCTTAGACCCAAGGGTGAACAGTCAAGGTGTGCTCTCTGATGTCTGGGCTCTCAAATGTATTAGAGCAAGGATGGGCAAAGTTGTCATAAGAGCATGCCTTCGCCAAGATAGGTTTCAGACTGGGAGCATGGGTAGTTGAGGGTCTGGCTTTCCATTCTGTCGTTCCATCAAAACATACCAGGCAGTGCACAATGTCCTGTAAATGACAGCAGGTACCAGGTGTGCAAAGCTGGTTTCATGTACTCAGGCACTTCCATTCTAAACGCAGTTACTGGCATTTGTGAAGCTCTGTTGTTCAGTCATAGACACACACATGGAATATACTGGGTGTTTCTATTTAATGTAGAGCAGGTGAGCTCTGGATGGGGACACTGCCTGTGAAGTGGTGGTCTGCTGAATGCCACAGTCTGCAGGACCTGGCCTGGGGTGTTTCATAAAAGCAAAAGGGCTATGAGCCACTTGGCTGAATAGAGGTCACAAGAAAAACAGCTGGTGGCAGATCTCTGTCCCCATTTGCTCCATCTTTCTTGCAGAAAGGTTCAGGGTTTTGGTATCCCAGCCGTGGCAGGCTCCAAGTAACAGTACAAATGATGAACACATCTCACTACTAAAGTACTCCCCTTTTTCCTTTGCAATGAAGTTCCTTCTCATCAGTTGGAAAGGTGATCTGCTCCTCTGTTGAATGAACCAGGTTCATTTGTTCTCCAAAGTCTATCATCAAACCCTACATGTCTTAGCTGGACAAAATCTTGCTCCTGATGTAACTCTTTCAGTTTCTCTCTCCCTTTCTTATAAAATGCCATTTACTTTAGACTACCTCCTCCTCCAGCAGCCCCTCAGGAACCTTCAATCTTTTTCTTTTATATGGTTGCCTTCTTCATCTTTGCCAAGTTCTGCAACAATCAAAAACTTCTTATGCAACTGAGATGTACAGGAAGAGGAAAGCCCTTGCATTTTCCCGTTTCTTTTGCAAAGAGAGGAAGAAAAGGGAAATAAAGTCAAGATCAGGAGAGAAAGCTGAAGAAGAGTTCTACAAGTTGTGTCATTTGACCCTGTTTGCTACTACAGGTGAGACAGTGCAAAGAAAATTAATTGTACTATGGAGAGAGTTACACACACACATACACACACCCTGACCCTACCTCCAGTCCTTTGGCTGCATCAAGAATAGTATTTTACAGCTTCACTAGGAGGAGGCTGGGAGAGCTTTTCAAGCTAACAGTGCTAGTCCTTACCTTCTTAAGCAGACAAAAGTCAGTGACTTGCTGTGTTATGATTTCATCAACATAGCCTAAGTCTTAGATTGGTTCAGCATATATTTTCTATGAGGGAAGAGGTTTTGATAGAAGAGGAAATTTTTGAAAGAGTCTAATTGAGATATTTTGTGAATTTTCATATGCAAAGCATCCCAAACCTAAGAAGAGAAAACAAGAAATAGATTTCACAGATAGAGAGTAAGTACACTGCTGTTTAAGATATTGAAAGTGATGTTAAATTGCAAGGACCTTGAAAATTGAGATAGGTGGTTTGTGTTTATGTCAGCAGTAAAAAAAATGGGATAATGGAGGGCTAGAATGACATTGGTATTCCTAACCAAAGCACTGGACTAGAAAAATAATCTTTGCAGTAATGTTTAGAATATGTCTGGATTCATCAAGATGATAAAGAAAAAGATTGCAGAGAAATAATTTAGGTCTTGGCAATGGAAACAAAATACACAGACCAAGAAGAAAAGTTACCTATTAGGGGTGTTCTATGGGAAGAAATATTGCTTTCTTTTTCATATTTATGATGCTGTTTAACTTTTGAGAAATGAACTGTCGCAATCTGAGTTTGCAGTGTCTAAGTGCTAGTGTTACATTATTGTGAGATATCATATTATCTCTCTAATTAAATCACAGCCAGTATTATGTCATGGATCTGTTCAGGGATTTTTGATGCTTCCATTTCTTGTTTTGGTTTCTTGTTTTGACTATCAGCTTTGAGCTGTTGAAATCTATGCAAGAATACTGCATCTACCCTGACTGTTAATGTAAATTTGATTGAGGTCTCATCTGATTTGGAAGTACAGTTTTCATGAAGAATGTTTTCCCAAACACACAACAGCCAGTGTCAGCTGGATCTATGTGTCCTGGTAGCCATAACATAAATTACTCATAAAAAACAAGTGACATAAACAAGCAATGCAGTTGATTTGTGTCTTGAATGGACTATAAATAACACTTGAAGTGTATGATGTCAGAGCCCTGTGGAGCAAATGATATTAGAGCTAGCAGGAATATCAGACTGAGCCCTGAAGAATTCCATACAGCTGCCTGTACCAAGTGGCAGAGGATTGCACTACCAGGCTGAAGTTCATCTTGGGCATGGATTCCAAGGTATTCTAGTTCAGCACTGTGGATCAGCCTGTTCCTCTGCACTTCTGCCTTTAGAGGAGCTGTGTTCTGACTGTACACAGTTTCCACACAGTCATTCACTCTCTTTGGTAGCTTGCATGAGCACTTTCATGCTCAGCTTTGTCTGAAACTCAGATAAAGGCAGAAAGTTGTCTAGAGTGTGAATCATTTGTCATTGCGCGATGCAGTGGGTGGGAGCAGCTAAGTCACTAAAGGTTCTTTTGGGTGAAAAGGTTTCTAGGCTGTACTAGTTTTTCCTCTAATCTGTAGAGCATAAATTTGGTGAGAGATAACAGCATCAGAAATTAAAGGGATCTGGGCTGACAAGGCTGACATTGTTGGGGTATGGAAGAAAAGAGAAAGGAAAAATAAGGGGTTCAGTGATTTGTAGTAAAGAGTTGAGGACTGAAGAAAACAGCACAGAGAAAGAAAGTGAGGACATGGGCAACAATAAATTAGGTCTTCAATTAAGATTATTAATTCTATAATAGGTTTTTAATTTTTTTTTTTTACAGTGACAAGGACAGTTTTTAGGTCACCCTTGCCTAGCAGAAAGGCAGTGATTGTAATTCATTGAAGACAAGGTGGGTGGTATTTTTAAGATGATGCAAATAGCCATAACATTTGAGGATGCTTGTTCTGCTCAGATGTCTTGGTTTGTCTAGTAAATTTGTCCAGATTTGTCAGATCTGTAGAAAAAACAAAGTGCTGTCTCAGTGGTTTTAAATTAATTTGTGCTTGCGACTGGGATTTAACAGTTCCTTTGAAGCAATTATTATTTTAGTACAAGTGTATATGAGATGCTACCTGTCAATGTGTACCTGGGGAATCCTCAGTATGCAGATCACTGACCTGATAAACTGAAGCAGCTCCAAGGGAGTTGTTATGGTCTGTCGCATCAATGAGTATTTAGGAACTCTTTAATATGTGGATTATTAGGACAGTAAAAACGTCTGCAGCCCATTGTGTCAGTGCAGCTGTTCCACATGAGTGTTATTGCACAGCCTCACAAAATGTTGTAGAAAAGAAGTTGACTAAGCTTATGTAGTAGCCATGGTTTTGCATTAAACAAGTGGACTTTTGTAACCTTTTCCTGAAAAAAAGAAGCTCAGGCATTAATGCTCATACCAAACTAGTTGAGTTTGGAGCCTGCATTCATAAAAATTGCCATTTTTCAATTACACATCAAGTGAACAAGAAATCCCCATATTGAATTCTGTGCTGATTCCTTCCCTATTTTTTTTATCTGCAGTGTAGGAAGTAAACAGCAAAAGTAACAGAAATTCTCCCATTCAGAATAGGCCAGGAATAAATTATCCTGTAAATAACCCAATATTTTTAATGGTTTTCTAAGATAAAGCAAATTTGCTACCTCCATGATCAGATCCATGTATGAAGTTGGATTCTTCATATTGACCTCAGAAGTATCAGAGATTTGGGTTAGATTATGTCTTGATTTTTTTCTTCTTTGAATTTTCTTCTATAATTGAAGAGAGATTTCTGATTTTCATAAAATAAGATTCTAATCATATGGGCAGGAGTAAAAATGCTGTTAGTTAGACCTTTGTAACCTGTTCTTGAATTGCAGAAATTGAAGTTAAGTTGTGTGAGAAATTTATACAGGAAAATATTCATGATATTCACAAAGTCTTGCTTTATCATCTTGTGTGCATCTTCACTAAATCAGATAAGCTTTATTTATTTGATTTATCTTTTGTTTATTCATTCATCTTATCAGCTGTACTTGCTAGCATAGTTAAAAACAATTTTTGGTTTTTTGGAGCAGCATTTCAGAAACTGTTAAAAATGCTGAAATATAGTAAAAATTTGTATTACTCAGGAATAACTTTGCTTTTTGTTTGACACAAATTCATTTTTGAGTGGTGCATCAAGGAAATTAGTTTCACAGGTCAGACAGGCTCCTTGTCAGGATGTGCTCCAGTTTGGTATCAGTCACTGTTGTAAATTAAGAAGTTTAGCTGGTTCAATGTTTTACTGTAATATTGCTATTTATTAAAATTTTGTATGCCTAAGAAGAAATACATAATAAGGTAATGTAGATGACAAAGCTGCAAGTGTGTAATGAATACTGTGAATATGGAATGTAGGTCCAAAGTTCTTCATTTCTAAAGAGCTATTGCAATTTTTGCCTGGATTTTTTTCTGTAGATAATTAATATGAGAAAATGCTGAACTTAAGCGGAAAAATTTTAAATGGTGTTTACTTTCCTGTGTATTTACATCTAAAGGGATGTTGTATAGATGAAGCATGAAATTGCGGGTTTTGATGTCAGAATTTTAAACATGATTTTTCCATTTGTCAAAACCTAAAATAAAAATGTGGTTTTCAAGTACATGGCCTAAAACTGCTGAAAAGCTGTTGGGTTTGTAGTGGTCCCTCTACTGCTCCATGTCTGTCACAGGGGAAAGTGTGGGACATAAGGAATACACATTCATGCTCGTACTATTGGAAGAAACCCACTCTAAACATCCTCAAGGAGTCTGTACATTGTTCCCAGGTGTTCAAAACACATCTTAAGCCTAATGTTTTAACTGAAAAGTATTGAGAGAAAAATAATGTGCCTTTCTTACAATACTTTTAAAAACAAAATCTGATTCCATCTGTTGTCATTCTTTGTACAGTCATCCAGAGTAGTTCAATCTATTTCCCAGTCAAATTAACACTAAAATAATTATGCAACTGCAGATTTAGTTTTATAACTGCCAACAGTGGCTGGATTTGGGAGCTTTTTCCCCAGTTTGTTAATAAATTAAATTTGGATTTTGCTCTTTCTGAATTCAGATTTGAGTGGCTGAAGATGTGGCGATAGCATTTTAAGGACTAAATGCTAATTTTTTCCTCTTAAACTGAGGCAAGTTGTGAAAAGCAAAGGCTTATTAGGAAGAGTTGTCAGCATAAGTTTACACCTTTGATCTACAGTGAGGTTCTCCAAGTTTCTGGCATTACATTTCTTATTTGAAAAAATATTCCGTTATGTCTATTACTGACACTCTTAGAAAAATACGTGTCATAGTAACTGCCAAATTAAACAATAATAGATGGAAAGTAGGGACAATGAAATATTAGTAAAAATAACAAGTTACTCAGTCTGCTGGAATGATACGAAATTATCACATTAAGCACATTATCAGGATAAAAAATGAACAATCTGTATACATTACAAAAAAAATTTATTAATTTCATTAAGCAGACCAGATTCAGAACTTTTTAAGAGTCAGTTTATAATTAGCAGTTTCTTGTGGACTTGATATTTAAATGAAAATTACTTACATTTGCATTGTTGTGTCAATGACATTGATAAAATTTACTTAGAGGAGGTTAATCAATATTCACAATGAAATTCATACAAAAATGCATTTCACTGTATGTTGTATATTCAGTGGGACAGAAAACCTAGACTTTGTATTTTTTTGTAGTTTTCTGTCTTTTGAAAAGATTTGAGTAACTTCGTTTATAAATTGAGTGAATTTTTTAGTAATTTGGACCTCAGTTTCACTCTTCTATCAAAAAGGAAAATACAGATCCCACAATCAAATTACAGCTAGAACTTGTAAAGTCAAAGATTTGAAATTTACTCTCAGAAAACTTGTCTATTGCAAAATGGGAAATAACAGTTAAGAAAACAATTCCTTTGCTGGTTTATAGCAGATATTAATAATTTTTTAATGTGATTACCCATTAAAGCATACTGATTCTCTGAATAGTCTAAAAAAGATTGGTTTATGTTTTTACTCAGATCATTTTTAACCAAAATGCAGTGTAAAACCAGATGGATGAAGCCATTATTTGTAATAGCACTGAAAACAGCAAATGTTTCAGAATATGCAAGCAGGAAATTTTTGTCAATATTATGCCACATATGAATAATTCATTACTGAAACAGTGCTACACTTTATAAATAAATAGCCATCTGCAGTATCATATGCCATAATCCTACAAATACTGACACCAATGAGCAATGTTTTACATGTCACTAGCTCAGCAGTACTGTTCTCATGTTAGTTCTAATTTAGAAAGAGTCTGTAGGCTAATCAGCAACTTCTTCAGGCCTGAATTCAGGATATTTAGAGTAAAAGTAACATCAGTTGTTGTATCTGCCAGGTGCCAATGATTGCTGTCACTTGTTCTACCCAAGAAACTGGAAAGAATGAGGAGATTTTCCATCAAAGGAGATGTTAAAATAGCATATTAACATTTGTGGTCACTTCTGTTTTGATTTCTGGTCCTTGGGACGTTAAAGTTCTTTGAAGTGTTAAATGTTGAGCAAATAGTGGTGTGGGCTTTGTTTCAGTTCCTGCTGTTTGATGGTCACTCCCTGTGGTGGTTCATGCCTGTGGCCCACAGGTAACCAGGCCATGACTAGGTATTGATTCAAAAGAAAAGGCAAAAATATTCTGGCCATCTGCCATGGAAAATGCAATTTTGGATACTGCTGTCCCAAGCAAGTCTGGCAGGATTGCACGGATGAATGTAGCCAATTTTCAGCAAGAGCATCGATAGGTTTATTTTGGCTTGAAGTGACAATATTTTCCAGGTTAAGTGAATTTCCTCTTTAAATAAAATCACTTTGGTTACTTTTCAGTTGGACCTTTAATTAGGCTGTGCCCAGAACCTGAACTGTATGGGAGACTGACTGGTACTCCCAGAGACTGAGATTTATGGCTTTCTGTGTGTGCTAGTTTGAAAACAAACCAGTGGGAGGCACCAAGTCAGAATATCAATTTAATGGAAATTAAAGAAAAGGAAAAGAAAGTGAAAGAAAACACTGACAGAGTCAAGATACAACCTGAGTCCCTGTTAGGCAGAGTGGTGGTAGCAGTCTGGTAGAATGGTGGCTGCAATCCTCTGAAGTGGTGATCCTGTGGTAGAAGGGGTCTGCTCTTCCTCAGAAGGTCCAGTGGTGGCTGTGTGGCTCCTGTCCTCTGGAAATCCAGTGGAAAGAATGTCTCTGGTGCTCAGAGTCCCAGATTATATCCACGATGAGATGCTTGGTTCCTCCCTCTGGGTGGAGCATCTCACAATGGGGTAATGAGTCATGAGGCCAAGTGTTGATTAGGCTCATTAACAGAAGATAGTCCGGAGGGAGTTATCTCTGAGTCATGCAGCAGGACAATGATGGGCCATTAACAGCAAGATAGTCTGGGGGGAGGAAGCAAGGAAACACTGCCCCACCTGATTTCAACAGCTCATGAGGATGGTAATAGAATACACCTCAAACCCAGGATACTGTGCCTTAATGATGCTGTGGCTGTTATGGCATGTGGTCTCACAGAACTACAGAGCTGCAACAGGGAGTTACAACTCACAAGTGCCCTGCAAGTTCACACAACTTTATCTTACTACTATTTTTTGGTCTTTGCCCTGGGGAAGGAGGAAGAAACATTCATTACAACTGCAGATGGTCCTGTCTCAGGGGTGAGGGGGACAGCATATACAGGCATGGTCATTATTTTACCCTCACTTTCCTTACATTTCCTTATGTCAAGTAATGATTTTGTGTCCTGATGCAAAATGGTCATTTTTCATAACACAAGTTTCAAAAATAGACTAAATCAGAATTTTAATGGTTTCAATTACTGCTGAAAGATTTCTTGGTCTTTTCCAGATATTCACCCATTTTGTCTTAATTTAGCTTTCATGCTGATTTCTCATTAGGTGGTTATCACAAAACTGATCTTTCAATTAACTTTACAGTATTTAAGGTCTGTGTCTGACAAATGATCGTGGTGATAACACATTGTCAGTCAACTTAATGCATTAACTGTTTCAGAATAATGTGCACAAATAACATGAGAAGAACTGCTCCTCTGGTTGGTTCTGAATATGTCCATTCAAGCTCCAGGGAATCACAGTTGATATCCCTATCTGTGACAGCCTTTCTCCTATTCCTTCCCACCCATCTTCTTTGTACCTTTGATCATGGGGTATCTTTTCCCCAGAAAGTTCAGGGAATGTTCTTTTGAGATCACCACATAGCTTCTTTCCATGTGGCAGGGAGCAGGCTTTATAACAGTTCCTGTCCAACAAGGGACCCTTGGACTCTTCTCTAATTTAATGATGCTTTGTGAGAAATGCTGCTTGAAGCTCCCATAATGCAAATGCTCATGGGAGAGGAATTCAAGGGAGAAAAGGATAAGGTACCACTTTTATGGCTTCTGCAGGGCATGCGATGACAGCAGCATTTATGGATTGTGTTATGACTAAGGGGTAAAATCTCTCTGGATAACATTTGTCTAGGTTTTCATAGAGTGCAGTTTGGTAGATAACATACCTTGAGAGTGAACCATTACAGGTAATTAATCTTTCTTTCTTCTATTTGTTAAACACTGTGCATTATAGCTTTGAAAACCATTGAGTGTTGTTTCTACTGAGAAATGAAAACTGTTAAACAGGTAATGATTTGAGGGACAACTTTGTCATTCTCCATGGATATTTGATCCATAGGCTGCTCTGTATAGCAGCAAAACTACCATTTATGCAAATGAGGTGAAACAGCCTTTACATGAGTTGAAGTTGCAGATCAGAGGTCTTGGACTCATTTGTGATTGCATCTATATGAAAGCCTTAACATTTGAAATGAAGTCCAAATATGAACCTGTTATTTGATAACTGCACTTCACCCGTTGAATGTTGCTCTGTAAAGCAAGATGACAAAATATCTAAATAATGTGTGTATTTCAAGATGCCTTCATTTCTGTTTGTGTAAGTGCAAAAATTATTTGTATAATGTGTAATAAGGATTTTAATAAATGCTTGAAAATGGATTTCTTAATATGCTCATTATGTTTCTGAGCCTGCTAATTCTTTAAGGAAATGAAGAAAAAATAATGAAATTATGTTACACAGTTACTTAATTTTTTTTATCTCCGATACTACTCTGGTAATTAATGTCTGGTTTATGCAAACTAGACGATATCTCTTACTGGACACATTACTGTCAAGAAAATATTACTTGCCTTAATTATCAGTAATGAAGCAGGGATAAGCTGCTCACTTAGATATAATATATCTAATGACCTTTTCAGCTAAAGGTTATGATGAAAGGTATCAGTTTCACAAATTATGCCTCATTCAGTTTCTGGCCTTTGTCTAGATTAATGTTTGGAGGATGAGTTTTAAAGTCAGACATAAATTGTGTTTGGTGTTTAAAATTGATTTAGTGTCTTGCTTTTAGTACATCATTTTCTCTCTTATAAATTACACCAAGCCTCATTTTTATCTTCATGTTTTATTATGAAAGCCAATAGTTAAGCCTAGTCTTGTCTTATTAACTACTGCTGTATATTTTGACAATAGTAACTGGCAGAGGAAACCTCAAATAAGCATTTTAATATGGAGACATATAATGATTTTTAAAAACCTTTTTTTCAGTTATGTTTGTTTTAAAAGCTTTTTTTAATCAAAGCTTTTCTTCCCTAATTCTGAACATATATAATTTTAAAAATGTAGTCTTTCCAAAGTATTATTCTTGTTTGAATCCATGACCGAGATGTGATTCAGATTTTTTTGGTTGATTCAGCAGTGACATCAAGAATTAATCTAATAGTTCATTTACTGAAGGATGAAACAGCTCAGTGATGTTTAGGAAATTTTTAAATTCCAGTATACATGAGTACCTTATAGTAATAAGTTACATCTCCTCTTGTTACTAATTCTGTAGGAATTCAGTGATATTGTGGTGCTTCTGCATCCAGCATAGTTGGTCTTGGGTATTTGAATGTAATTTAGGGAGCAGTCCAGATAAAGGATCATTTATATCTATACTGATATATGAAAGGAAGGTGTAACAGTCACACATAGCTCTATGTGCCTTATTTACCATTCAGAACTGCACATAATGAGCAGAATGTCCATGGATCCATTTAAGCATCAACTTCTATTCCTACAGGCAGCGTTTCGGTTGGCTCCAGAATATTCTGTAGAGCTCTCCTAAATAACTAAATGCATAGAATTAGTTAGGATGGATGTTTCTTAGCTCATATCTCAGTCTTCAGTGTCCAGTCCTCAGTCTTCTGACATACAAGACTGGAAGTGACAGAGTCTTCAAAGACTCCAGACTTCTGATTCCCTTGGAAGAGTGCAGCTCCTGTGTTGAGTGGGATGTAGGGACAACTGCATCTTACCTTCCTCATGGTAAAAGTGTTATGCTGCTCTCTTCTCAGCCTGCCTCTGTGTCTTCAATACCATGGGGGAGTCATAAACCATTGACTTTTAACAGAAGCCTCTTCAGTTTGACTTGGCAGAAATAAACCTGCCAATAATACAGGCAATTGCTCAGATCCACAGTGTGATTTCAAGCAAAATAAAGCCCACAGACCTCAGGCTAAACTGAGAAGAGGGAGGACAAAGCCAATTGTTCTTTAGAAAGCCTGGGAGATATTAAATTAATTGGTGTAGCAGGAATTAATCAGCTGATCCTGATTCTACTTGCGTCAACCAAAGAAAAGATTAGGGGCCTGATGCAGAAGGCAGCAGCCCTGTTCTTGCCATGAACGTGTTTTTTAAGAGAGCTCAGTCCCCAGCCTGGACTGGGTACAATTGCTGCTATTTCATTGAGATTCCATTGCTCTTCGACATGGAGAATAGGAATATTTCCCCTTTTCATAGTGTTCATTCCAGAGGTTTTGACAAACTGCTTTCCTTTTCACAGGAAAGAGGGCATATGATGAGTGCTCATCCAAGGAATGTGTTACTCTTTTTCCATGTTTTAATAGTAGAATCTAAGTGTGGCTGATTTTAAAATTGACTTTTTTTCTATTTATTTTAAAGATTCTAATTGGCCACTTGGTTGGTTTTTTGGGGGTTTTTTACTTTTTTAGTATGTCCAATTTTTTCAGAAATGTTTAGCCTAGTATGAGAACAACAAATTTGTGTTTGATTTTCACTTCAAACTGTTTGATACAAATTTCTTTCAGACACAACCTGGATACTAGATACACTGAAAAACTTCACTCTATTAGAAAAAAACACCCTTTGGACCATGAAATTTTTTGAAATGATGTTAAGTAAGTAAACAGTAAATGGGACCTTAACAATGTGGTTATTAGGAAGACGTCAGCAGTAAATGTAAATCAAATCATATTCTTTTCTGTCAAACACTGTTTTATGGTGTTAACAAACAATGAAGAGAGGAATTAAAGTATAGCTACAACAAATTTAAGTGTTCTCAATAGTGCGTCAAAATGATTTTAAATCATTCATATGAACTAAAACACTTAAATATGTTCAAATCCAAAGCAATTTTTTTAGAAAAGTGTAAACAGAATGGGAAGAAGCAGATGTAGGAAAAAAACCCCAATTTATCAAGTGGAATAAATTGAAAAATTGTTGGAGACACTGGATAAACTTAAAAAGTGGTGGCTTAATTATTAAGTGGATATATACTTAGTGAAAGAGTGGGAAAATACCAAATGCATCTAATAATGTGAAATAATGGAATAAATAAAACAAAACACCTCTAATAATATATTGAAGCCATTTCTCTCAGTTCCTTCCACTTCTTCACTAATACCTACTTCATTCAGCTGTTCTTCACATTCTTGCATCAGCTGCTGTGTGTTTTTACCCCTTCTCACCTCTTCTTAAACTTTATCATTGCCAAAATGCACAAATATGTAATCAATAAATTCAGTGATCATAATTTAAAGTGGGTGGCATGAACATTCAGGGGTGAGGAACTAAACTTCCTTATGTGCTTGTGGATCCAAAAAACTCACATAAAATCTCTCTCCCAGTCTTCATGGAGGATTCACTTTACTAGTCCTTTTTTTCCCAGGTATCTGTAATATAAATAAATATTTCGCATTTTATGTTCTGAGTTCCTTGGACAGGTTTTTCAGTAGAATATGGCATTAAATGGCTTGGACCAATTGGCTTGAAAAGTTGTATGTGTATATTCTAATCTCTGCTGCAAAGTAAAGCCTAGTTAATTGATCTCCATGTGGATTTAAAAACCAAAGTCCATTAGGCTGGACTCTGACTCACTCCCTGAAAAATACCTGCAAAACATTTTCCATTTGATTTTTGGTTAATTGAAAAACAACTCACTTCCCCTGAGCAGTCCCATATTCCAGGTACAATTTATCTGTCTCTAACTCACAATGCCTCTGATTAAAAACAGTCAAAATACGTGGAGATAGGGAGGGAGTGTTCACTCTGTAATCTTCCCTTCAGCATGAATTGCAGAGAAATGGCTGGGAATTCCTGTGTGGAAATGGCTCTTGGAGCTTTCTCAAGATGAACCTCATGGAACCTGATCAGGCACAAATGCAGGCTCCAGGAAACTCTTCCTCTGCAAAACCCTGGCTGTGCAAGTGCAGAGCAGAGCCAGGAAAGCCTGAAAGCCTTCACTGTGGTACAATCCCTAAAGGTACCAGTGCTGCCCCTGGCATGATGGTTTCCTCCAGTCCAGCCCCAGCGTGGTGGCCACAGTGGAGGGTACATGGCTGACCCCAAAAACCAAATGAGAGATTCCCCACAAAAGGGACTTTTACCTTAAAGGTAAAAGTCACAGTGGTTCTCTCTCAGCTGGCCTCCATCTACCCCGCTGCCTGTGCACCCAGAATTAACCACAGAACTCCTGCTGATGGTGAATTTAATTTAAATGTAAATCTAGATTAATCCCAGATGTAATCCATGTTCAAAATGTTGCACATTACATACATCCTGCTTTTATAATAACAACCTGGGACCTAGATCTGTAATCTTGCTCCAGAAAAATTTGTTTGCAAGATTAGTGGACTATTTAGTAGTCTATAGGACTACATAATTGAAAAGTTCAGCATTTTACTGTTGAATAATAACTTTACATGGCTTTTTCTTTAACTGTCACTTTTGTTTACTTTAAAAGAGAAAAAAAAAGCGTAATAATAGTAAGAGTATGCACCCCAAAGAAAAAACATGAAATTAAAATATCACTGATATTGTGAATCTCAGAGCATTTTTAATTTCAGGATTACTTCACAATAGTAAGATACTGTGAAACATTGCATGTCACTAGCTACTTTTCTTGGATTTTAACTTATATTTTACTTTAAAGCACTGTCTTGCATACTCAGATCATTAGTTAACTTACATATATCATGATAAAAGTTCATATTTTAAAAATTTGCTGTTATAGTGACCATAGATAGGGCAAAGTCTGCTTGGTTTAATACTAAGAAAAAAAGGCTGGTAATGATGAATTATGAAATGGCTAAATACATGTAAGATGAAATTTTAAAAGATGTTTAAGTAACAGAAGTGAGTTCAGTAAGAACTTCATATTCTACTTCATGTCAGAAAAGGAACTGTTGAAATATGTTTATACTGACTGCATGTTTGAGCAGATTTCAGGATCAGTAAAGCATTGCTATAATACAGTGAAAGTATAAACTTTAAAGTGGTTTGAAGGTTTAAATGGCAAATAGCATTTTTCTAGGAAGGGATGATACAATTTGAAATTGAATGAAAAAATACAATAGATGAGGTAAGTGATGTTAGGGGAAACTGATGGCTTTCAGGAAAAAATCAATCTAGAACAAGGTATTGGAAACAGAGTAATGCAAATAAAGCAGTTATATAAATCAAAGAAGTTTTCCAATTAGTACCAGAAGATAATGGTGATAATTTTGTAAGATATCTTTCCATTCCTGGAAATGTACTATTACATACTAGTACATTTATGTTCTGAGTTCCTTGGACAGGTTTTTCAGTAGAATATGACATTAATTGTCTTGGACCAATTGGCTTGAAGAGTTGTGTGTACATACAAACATAAATGTACTGGTATGTTATGTACTATTACTTGAAAATATTAAAAAATATTGGGGAAAGAGGTTGTTTTGATTGCTTGTGTAGAGGTTTGTATTTCTTTATGGTTAAAAAGAGGAATTGAAAATTTCTTCAAAAGCCAGTAAAGGCCTCCAGTAGAAATTTTACATTAGTGCCTTGGCTTCATTTAGCTGTAGTTTTCTGAAAACTTTGCCAGAGGGTAAAAAAGTCTGGCCTGCTTAAACTCTCAAGATATACAGTGTGCAACTTTTATTTAGGCTTGCCTTCAAAAGTTAAGTAAGTTTGGGGTTTCCAGGCTCTCTTTTTCTCTCTTAACCATATGAGGGTGGGTGTCAGTCTCTTCTCCCAGGTAACAAGTGACAGAATGAGAGGAAACGGCTTCAAGTTGCACTGGGGGAATTAGATTTGATATTAGGAAAAATTTCTTCACCAAAACAGTTACCAAGCATTGGAACAGGATTTCCAATCAAGTGGTTCAGTCAGCATCCCTGGAGGTATTAAAACATATCCATGTGGCTCTTGGGAATGTGGTTAGTGGTGGACTTGGCAGTGCTGAGTTGATGGTTGCACTCAGGGATCTTGAAGGTCTTTTCCAACCTTAACAATTCTAGGATTCTTTAAAGATCAGGAAAAACAAAACTTTTCAGTATGTCTTTGAGATGTATTTATTACGTTCCTTACTGTACAGGGGGATGCTACTTTGTGTTCTACTGTCCTTGTTTCCTTAGTCATCTCTGTTTTTATTAAACAGTGGTGGTATCACATAAATTTGATCTGTAATCACAGGGAAGTCACAAATGCTGATATGTAGCCTGAACCAGTAAGCCAAAAAAAACCTCTCTGCATTCTTTGACTCTTCATTCTCCATCCAGTTTTGGAGGGACTGTGTTTGGGAAGAAGTTATGTGCAGGTCAGCAGAAGTTGCCTCCAGTGAAGAATGTGCAGCAAGTCTGCCTATTCTGTCATTTGCCACAGAGTGATGGGCTTGGCAAATCTTTGTCTGAAAACTGGTCCTTTCCATTTATCCAGCTGAATGCTTTGTATTTCATCAGCACATTGGGATTCAAACATTCTGCCTGTGTGTTTGTCCATCTCCGGATGTGAGTCTTTCTGGCTGGTGCCAATTAATTTAACCCCTGAGGTGGCAAATGAACTCATTTTCCTTTCAATAATTTCCACCTAGTTTTCTAGGAAGATTCCCATTTGGGATTTTTGATTGTTTATTTTTGTAATAGAAGATACATGAAAATGCACAAAATGTGTCTAGAGTTCAAAGGCAGAGTGTGATGAAAGGCCATGCATCCTGAATCAGTACTCTTTAGGGATGTATCCAGTTCAACTGAATGTTGCTTAGTTTGTAGCAATATAATGATCTTGTCCCAAAACTATTTCCGTTCTGAATAGACATAGAGCTGAGAGAGAGAGCTTACAATTGTGGAGAGACAAATAGTGGGGAAACAAAGTTTTTCCAGAGTTAGTTTTTGCAGAGCTGAGAACTAAACCAGGAACTTCCCAGGCCTATTCCCAGGTTAGACTTCCTATGTCTTAATTTCTTTCTAGAGAAAAAAATTCTTTGCTTCCTTCTGCACTCTTCTATACCTAAAGTTTCCCAACAGCAGTTGTATATTATTTATTGATATCAAAACTCTTGAAATTGTGCAAGAGCCCAAAAAAAATGTAACTAGGCTGAACTACTAAGCCATAATTCCATAAATCTAAAAATGCCTGTAAAAGCAGCTCTATATTCCTTGGTGGGACTCATCCTTTAAATTAGCATCTAGACCACTTCAATTTAGCCTCAATTGAAAGTATATTTACACATGAGCTACAAAAATTATCTTTTAATTGATTTTTCCTTCTGTATTGTGTGAACAACGTGGAGAAATACATGTGGAACTGGTTTTTTAGTAAAAAAATTTCTACATACTTTTTTCCTTCCAAAATTACACTGTATTACTTGAATTACTTGAATTACTAAAATGAAAGTGTGCTTCACTAGTGCCATATTAATGATACCTTTATGACTACATGTACTTAAAAATATAAGTTGGAAAGGGTATTGGTTAAATATTTTAAACAAGCCTTTATAATATCGTTCAAGCAATGTCAAGTACAACTTTTATTTTAAAAGATTTTGTTGGAATTTAGTCTTTGAAAATATTAATGAAAGCTTACAGCAGGTAGGCTATAAAATAACACTGTATGCTGTCTATTTAGTTTCTGGTTGAAAAAGCACAGCAGTACTTTAGTTCATTACCTTTGAAAAAAACAGTAACAAGATAATACAGCTGCCTCTGATTAAGATGTAAATTCTTTCTAATTAGAATGTAAATTCTTACATTTAAATGAAGACATCAATTGTCAGGATGCCATATGATATCTTATTCCACCTTGCCTGAATGAAGCCCTCACTGTTCATCTATGGCACTAAAATAGTTTTGCAATCCCTTTGTTCTCTGATTCTTGTAATATTCTCTCTTCATGTTCCCTTTACACATTGCTTTTGTTTGTTTTCCCCCTGCATCTGATATTGTTGTGTCTTGGGATTTTGCAGAAATTTGGAATGAAAATTGAGTTCAGTCAGTGCCAGTATTTGCTTGTGCCTCAATTACTTCTGCTGAATTTTCCTCAATGCAAATCAGGCAGGTTGCATAAAGTGGTGCATGTATTTGAAATAATTAATTTTCCGTAAAATGATGGATCAAGTCCAATCAACCTTCATGAAATCCAAATAAAAGAATAGAGAATTAGAAATTAATTAACATTTTGTGTTCCTAATACTTTATTATGCAGTCTAGACTATAAATAATAAGTTTTATTTTTGAGCATAACTTCTTATTATGAACCGTTGATGATAACCTTTGACATAATTATCTTGTTAATATATATTAGTATATTAACCTAAATTTAATGTCATGGAAGTCATTGTAAATTAATAACATTTTAAAATAGAAAATAACAGGATACAGAGAGTTTAAGAATTGACCCATTAATTAATTTTGCATGTAAAGCTCTTCTGCAGAGTTAAGGCAATATGTGTCTACCAGTTGATTTTAAAATGTTTAATTTCATTGTTTGATTAAACCAGCCCATAATACTAAATCTTGTCTGAGAACAAGACAGGGTTTTTTTTTCCTGAAAACTTGGTTTTAGTCAAATACATGTGTAGGAGAAGTTTACATTCTTCTTACAAACACATGCCTTCTGTTACTACTCCAATTTATTCTTCTTTTCCCCATTTATGCGCTTTATTACTTTTTAGCATGTATTTTTAATGGAATATTTCATGCCAATAAGATTCTCTGCTTATGAGACTTGGTCATAGAGGTATTGACACCATTTTGGTAAAGTGACCAAATCTTTACATAAATTGCAAAAAGTTTTTTTGATCTGTCATAATTACATATGAATGTGTGGTAAAAATAATATTCATAATACCTTTATGCACAGAAAGTTATAATTATGACCAAATTGTCACTAGTAATAACAGTTTATATGATGATTCCAGTTCAACTGGTATGTCTCTATCACAGTTTTACTTAACATGCTAATTTGAGAACAGTTTAAAAAGTTCTCATAACAATAGTTGTATTTTCTCACCGAACAGTGCTTACCATAAAGTCTTTCACTGAAAGTATTGCACTGGTTTTTTGCAACTGAATTGTAGCAGGTGTCACTTTATTATCAACCCCAAAAACTGTGCTTTTTTGTTAGGAGGGAGTATAAAAGAGACTATAATGTTGGAGTTTTTTTAAGTTCTAGCAAGCAGAAGGACTCAATATGTTAGAAAAATATGACTTACTGATCACAAACATGTTATTTGCTTATCTAAGTCCTTTAATACACCTGTAGTAATCCTACCAAAACAGGGAGTTAAATACAGTCTTTCAAATCTTTTTTACTCAGTGTGGAGCTATGGAATATTATTATAACTTCAAATTGTAAATTCAAATATACCACTTCTTCCCCTTGGAACTGCAAAACAGGCACAAAAGGAGATTATTCCTGAGGAAGCCCCAGTCACGTAAAGGTTCGATCAGCGTGCACACAGGTGGTGTTGTATCAGTGAGGAGCTGAACTGGGAATTAAATTATTTGTAGGATGAGGCCTTATTACTTATGCATATAACTCTTGCTATTCACTGGAGCTGGGATATCTTATGCATAATATCAAATGGTCAAGTCTTCTGAAGTATAATGTAACTTTGGGTGTTGCAGGTGATCTTGACAGTTTTATCAAAAGAAGTATTAAAAATTAGAGTTTATAAGTAACATCAAAATAGGCTGCATAGTGTACTGTCCAGTGTCAGTCTCAGTTCTGACGTTTAAGAGAAAACTGGTGAAATGCAAAAGTATTTTATATGGAGAGCTCACTCTGAAATTCTGGAGGACTGTGCCCTCCTCATATGTACCTTAGAAGAGAATTTTCATAAACATGAACCTCCTTTTTTTCTCTTTATATTCCTTTTTAAAAAAAATTTCTTGTACTAAAAACTGATGCATTTTATTAAAGGAAATAACATGCCATGATCCTGAACAGACTCAGTTATTTCAGCTGGGGTTTATCAATAGCAGCTAAGTATTAAGAAACTCCCCTGTATTTACTGTGTTGCAGAGAAAACATCATTGTGGAGTGTGGGGTGGTTATATTTCTCTCTGTGTGTACATATATATACATATATATGTATATGTGTCTATATATACGTATTCTAGGATGCTTTGGGTGCTGTATTACTATTTATACTATTCCAAACAGATAGTGGATTAGTGTCATGTTTCATAGTATATTTAATAACTCTCTTAGTGGGTGAAGGGGAAATAACTCTGAGCAGTTCATCCTGGATATTGAAGTGGAAGGAAGTAAGAAACTTTTCATCCAATTAGACTAACATCTAAAAAACATGATCTAGATAACACAGTAATAAAAATAAATTTGTGTACTCAAACATTTTCATATGTAAAATGAGCTGAATGACAGTAGAAACTGAGCAGATTCTCGCCTTTGAGGGGTTTAGTTAGAGAAATAACAGCATAGTTTACAAAACTTTTCTCTCTGTTGCTTTCTTTCCTCAAAATACCTTCTAGTTTACCTACAAAACAAAGAATGTTACCAATCATCTTTACCCGTGCTTTTTTAATATTATAATGTATTTCTGAATGAGAGGAGTAGCCAGTGAAAAACAGGTCTGATAAACAATCAAATTCTTCACTTTAAGGCTTTCTTTAACCACTTGATCTGTACCCAACCCTAACGCCTTTGCTTTGGAGTACACAATAAGATGATTGTTGTAAACTTCATTTTCTGCAACACAGTGATTTGCTCTGTATCTCTTCCTCCTTATATTTGTATTTGTCTTCTACTTTATTCTGCATTTTACTCAGATATTTTTCTCTAGAAAAAAAAAAAAATTGTCTCGCATGCCCAGTTCATTCCATTCATCAGTCTGAACAATTTGACAATTTCTCATTCCTCAGAGACATTGAAAATCACATCTCTACAGCTTTCTTTGCAGTCCAAGTCTCTATTAGTTCTTTTTTTGTGAAAGCAATCCAAGACCCTCCTGTTGCCTCCTGAGAGAGTCTACTGCTGTGTCAAAAAGACTGTTTAAAGTGTGAGCTTAATAAGTTTGTAGAAGTAATCTTATTTATATCCTGCCATTGACTGGTTTTCGCCTTCAATAAGTTTTAGAATTGATCTATCTTTTGTGGCTCGTTACAGTTTGCTGATATGTGAATTTTCTGATGAATCAAATATCAGCTGCAATTACAGTCTGCACTGAACAGCTCAGGAGGGTGTGCCAGCAGAGGAGGTGAATTCTATTCGAAGTCAGGCTCATGTCTCACTCTCTGATGGTGTCTCTCACAGAACATCTTCCTCAGTTCTGCTGGAAACACATCAGTTACTGTCCTTACTCTGGACATTTCCTCCTCATGTGAGATTTTTAGCTATTCCTAACATGGGAGAGTGTAGCTGTGTAACAGTAGCTGTGGAGCTAAGTTTGCAATGGTGCCCTTGCCAAGGGAAAGGATCCTGTCTTTTTTCTTTATTAATTTTTAATATATTGCATTCATAGGGCCATCTTCTATCTTTTACATTACTCAGCAGCATCAAGGTCATCTTCAGCATGTAACACTGTATTAAACCCTGATTTTTTTCTGCAAAAGTCCAGCAAGCTAGTTCAAATTTATATGTAAATCTAATCAGACTGGTTTTTTGTCTCTTGGTGCTATTTCACCACCACTTGAATTGGGAAGCATGGAAAGCCCAAGTGTTATTGCAGTCAATTTTTAGAACACAGGCTATACTTTGGGTTGAATGTCAGCCTATGTGTCGGTAATGTTATAGGTTCAGGGGCTTCTTCTGAATTTTGAAATTTTTAAATACTCCATGAAGCAGTTTGACTTGTCTGCACCAAGTAACAGTGAGGCAAACTGCCAGAGTTTATTGTATTAATAATTTGTCTCTACAGTTGGTGAGAAAACAAAGACTTTCTGCCATATTAATGGGGAAACATCTGCCCTTCTAAAGAGAGAAGTCTGATTAAATAAAAGAGAATAACTTATATTGTCAGGATAACTCATATTGTCAGTGTGGAGAAGGAGTGTGGAATAATTACTGGGAAATTATAGTCATGTGTGGGGTTTCAGTGATATTTTTGGTCTTCTGTTAATCTGTCCAGTCTTGGTCAAAATGTCAGCCCAGACACAGATAAGAAGCTATGTTTGAACTCTCAGTATAAGCTAGACCTACCAAAGAGATCTGAAATATTCAAAACGAAACAATTTTAAAAAATTATTTACTGTGATCTTATTATGAGCAGGATTCCCATTGCAAAATGCTGAATACCTTTTCTTCCTCTACAGTCATGAGAAGAAAACCTTTTCCTTCACATACTGTATTATGCATGACAAAATGAATTAAATGCATGTTTATGATAATTGTGTTATTCATTTTACTTAGCAGTGGAGAGGTGATGGAATGAGAAACAAATATTTTGAATAGATGTTTTCATAGAGTAAATGAAAGCAGTATTGAGTGTATGAATAAGTCATGGTAAAAACAGTTGAGACACTTATTTTGGATGTACACAGCATTATTTTGCCTAATATGTACATTAGGTATGGCTTTTGCTTATATTATGCACTGAATATGCCATCAGAAAGCCTTCTTCTGAATAAACTTGCTTAAATTATGGATACAAGCACCCAGCATATTTTAAAATATGCTTTAAAAAATATGCAGAGTGCAAGTGACATTGAAACACTTCTTATGCATCTATTAATTCAATTTGCTTTATTCATTTTTAAAAGTTGAGAGATGGCTTCAAAATTGTGTATAATAATGTTCAGTATAAATCAGTAAGATAGGCAGAGGCTTTGTTTTTCATTTTGTTGGTGGTTTCTCACTCTTTTCTTTGAAGAGGGAGCCACTTTAGTAATGCAGCTTCTACCAAATGTGGATATCCATCACCAATTTCCCCACTACCATCAATCAGGCTGAGCCCATCAGACTGAATTATTGCTATAAAATAAAAGCAGCTTTATAATTGAAAATAGAGAGTTTTCTTGCTAAATGCTGACCTCTGTGCAAATATGTGCAGCCTGATTTGAAGACCAGTTTGCTAGAGAACTGTGGTACTTTGTGAACTGTAATATGAACCATGTTTTTAACAGTGTAATTGTATTAATTCAAAAGTCTGCAAAGCCTGAAGATAAAAGGTTTTCTCATCAGGTTGATAGTAGTTTGTTACAAATAATCAGATGTTCAGTATTTGAAGTACATGCAAAATAAATCATTTTGTACAAGAGGATTATGGGTGACAGTTACCAGAAATTAAAGATTGATCTAAAATCATAGTTCCAAGTAGTTTATACACAGAAGTTTTTAGCATTCAGATATGGAGATGCTCAATTCCTAACATTAATTGAAAAGATGATTGAGATCCCTAAGTGATTCCGTTTAAAAAGATATAAAGCCATAGAAATACGCAAGAAAGTGATTGCATTATAGTAGAGTTGGCTATAAATCACATTTTCACACTTATCTGTAATTTGTAGTCATCCAGCTCTGGGTGACGTTGAGAAAATAATGTCCAATTATTTTCAAGGTCCAAGTGAAAAAGGTGATTCCCTACACCTCATTCTGTCTCCCTCATCCTGTGGGGTTATCAGTTGACTTCTTGTCAGAAATGGGTGCCAGTCCTCCCACTCAGATGAGCAAGAGATGAGTCCTTTTTTACAGGTATCCCCTTAAATTTCTTTATAATATATAAGGCACGAAGTGCTTCTTAGATATTACATCTTCACACCAAATTTCAGAGCTCTGTATTTAAAAATTCAAATCCATTTTAGTGCTCTAGCTGATAAACCTTTATTCATTCAAAAGACCTCTCACAACTGGTTTTACCCTTGACATGAAATAATGGCATGATAAAATGACTTAAAAGCAATCTGGGCCATTAAACTTTAGCCATTTCCATTAGTGCATTATAGATACGGACTGCATTTGTTGTTCTGTACATTTTTGGGTTGTGTTTATGGAATTAGAAGAAAACTTTCTAGTCTTTCATTTCCACAGCAGTCTGAGATGTTTTAATTGCTTTACTCGATTTGTTCTGTTGGGGTTCCCCACTGCTCCAGCCATTTAAGCAGTCTGAGACCATTTGTCTGTAATGTGACATAGAAGAAAAGAAGAGTAAAATATCTTTTTTCCTCGTTCAGAGATCAGCCAAAACAGAATGGGGTTGTAGAATTATTTTTGTCCAATCATTTGTTATAAATTCAGATAAATAATTACCTACATCCCTGTGAATGTGAAAGCTACAGAGATAGTTAATTACCAATAGCATGTTTTGCCCCTTTGTATGGGAAATACAGTATAAATATATATATGTATATATACTGCTGAATGAACTTAGGTAGTATTAATTATATATTCAAAACAAAATTAAAATTTCTTTCACATAAATGTTTTGTGTTTTGATCCTGGGTGAATCTTAACACAAGAGATGATCATGCAGATATACATAGTCAATTTAAAAGCTGACAGAATAATTCATGCATGTATGAGTTACCATATAATATAAAAATCTCAATGAAACTCTCTTTTTTATGACCCACCTATATATGCTGAATTACTGATCTGTAATAATTTTGCTGCTGCATAGTAAATAGCTACCATAGAAACCTCATAGTGCTGTGGAAGAGCATCCTCTCAGATCTAAGCCAAAAACATACTTTCAGTTACAAATAGTTGAAGGTAATTTAATAAAAAGTTTGGAAAAAGCAGTAAAGTTCATCCATTTATTTATTCTTTTAGAGGTTTTTCTTAGTGTCCATTGCAGTACTAAAGTAATGTTAAGTCCATGTTTTGCACTGCAGCTGTCTTTGTTGTTATATTTCTTTAACATATAGAAGGCATTAATTATAGTCCAGAAGTCCAGCTGAGAGCATCCCACTAGGCAGGAAAAGGGAGATGCCATTTTTGGAACTGAGCACCAGTAATCTGAGAAGTGCTAAAAGGTGTGTTTTTAGCAATCCGTTAAGTATTTTCTCACCTTCCCACATGCATTAAATTTCAGTTGTTACCTTGCTGTGGATGTCTTGTTACAGTAAGCATTAAAGTTAATGATTGTTCTTGAAAATGGAGCTTTTTCCATTCATGGAAGCTATTTTTTCCTCCAAAAATTGAGGCTGGTGAAGGCAG
Organism: Aphelocoma coerulescens; assembly: GCF_041296385.1. NCBI lineage: Eukaryota > Metazoa > Chordata > Aves > Passeriformes > Corvidae > Aphelocoma > Aphelocoma coerulescens. The sequence continues at coordinate 10,594,094 of NC_091019.1, forward strand.
ACACCTCAGGCAAAGCCGCCTGAACCAAAATGCTGATCCAGAATATTTTTCACAGATGCCACAGACACTCTTCATGAATCTGTATTTTGTCAACTTTTCTATTTCTTGACTATTTCTGGGACTAGTCAGCATCTAATATGAAATGTGTGCTACCTTTTGAAGATGAAATATTTCTTTCACTGTGTTTTAGAAGAGACCCTAGGAGGAGGAAGTGGGATATTTGGAAACAGGTTTCTTGAAGGGATTTGCATCTACAAAATATACCAAATTTCCAAGGAGTTCATCTGCCATTTGTAGAGATCTAAAGGAACTGGCTGTATTTACAAGTACTGAGTGTCTTAAAAGCAATGAAATATGATGGCTACTTCATACTGCCATTTTTCAGTATCTTGTTAGAAAAGGTGACTATCTCCTATAACATTAGGTCGTTCTAGCAGATTCTAACTAACAGTTGAATTTTAATTTTTGACATAATTTACAGTATGCTCAGCCATTGAAGATGCTCTAAATAAACAGTAACTATTTGAAAATCCATTAGAAAATTCACTATTTCTTTTAGGAGCATGTAATGTTCTGCTTAACATAAGCATGCAGCTTAACAAAAGAAAAACCAAAATAACTCTTTATATTATTTTAAATTAGCAAACTCTTAATGAATTTCCTTTGTCTCTAAAGTGACATTGAAATACAATTCTTAAAAAAATATGTTCACCTCTACTTTGAATCTGCTGTGATAAGGAAAAACCAAATACAAACTTTCCTTATGCTTTTCTGATTTTATGCAAGTTACTCTTTGCAATTACTTAAAATTGCAGGTACTTCTCACTTTAGATACCTTATCTGCACAAAGCAGTCCTTTAACTTTGTATGTCAGATGTGAGTTGATCCCTGTAAGGACATAGGTACAAAATAATGCAAAGTGAACTGAAGTAGTCTCTCATTTCCCTGGGTATTACATAGGTGAGTGGGTGTTCCCTTGTGCTTCTCATGTTTCCTTCTATTTATAGCTTCTACTGTACATATTCTTATCATTGCTCACAGGTGCCAAACCTATTTAGATGGTCTTTCCCACACATCCAATATGGAAATGGGATACCTGTATTTTTATTCTATTAAAATAAGCAGGAGAATGTTCAGTGATCACTAAACTGGCTGTGCCAAAATAATTGTGGTCTTGTCAGCACCTCTAATCATTTTTTACAAGCCCTTCACCACAATGCAAATAATGAAATTATTTTTTAAATAATCATAATGGACGTTGAAGAAGAAATGGCAAAATTTGTCATTATGCCATATTCTTACACCTATGTACCCTACACCTTGTGCCTACTCTCCTAATCAGTTTTTCTTTGTTTTCAAGTGTTTGTGGGCGAAGAGAAGTGAGGAGACACTTAAAGTGCCAGCAGGCTCAGAGTGGGAGTTATCATGCCCACACATACTGCTGCTGATCCTACTTCATCCCACTAACTGCTGTATTTTCATTATAAGCTTGGATTCTGTTTCCCTCTTTATTACAAGGATGTTACAGTTCTTTATTCTTCACTGACAGCTGGCAACAGGTAATGCTGGCTGTTATTTTGTTCAGTCTAGTCAAGCACATTCATTTCCAAGTATAACCATGTTTTGTTTGCTGTATTTTGTTCTTGGGGTGGTTGAATGCCATCCTTGGAAAGATGTGCATTGAGCTACTATTGAATAAGTGCCTTGCCTTCGGCATTCATGAGTAAATTCTGTAGTTTTTGTTTCAAGCCTTTGACATGTCATCAAGTGTAAATCTATTCTAATGCCAAAATCCCTCTTGATGTCTGATGCCAATCAGTAGCTTTTCATCTTGAAAAAGGTAGTGAATAATTTGCCCTGTGGATATTCCACAGACACCATATATGGCAAGAAGCAAAGAGAGGGGAATCCCATACCCATTTTTTAAATTCAAATAATCATGTTCAACCAGTTTGCTTTCCTAAATACCATTGGTAGTCTGGTACATTTTCTCGCTTTCAAGTGAATATTGAATACTTGTCTAATTTGCATATTTTCGATGTGTAGAAACAATATGCTCTTTCTGTTGCAGTATTTTATTTCATGAGCAGTAGCCAACATGCTGTAATATGTGAATTATATTACATTTGTTATTTTAATAGGAAGGTCAAATCTTTTACCTCCTTCAGCTTCATTAGTGTTTCTTTATTAAAATAAAAAAAAAAGGAGAACGAAAAGGCATTTGCTATATAGGAAGGTCAACATTTTCTTTGTGAACACAGTTTGTACCCATGATTTTGAATTTCAATGAACTGTAAGCCCTAAGAGTGTTGAATTAAAGGCATAAAACACTGTAGTTCACTCAAGAGCTCAAAAGTATGTAATTTCTTTCCTTAGAAAGGAGGCCTACTGAAAACCTAATGAATGTGTTTATATAGTTGAATGGCACTCATATAGTTTATACTCAGAAGAAAGAAGCAAGTAGAGCTTTGTATTTAACTTCTTTACAGTTTGAAATATTACAGGATTTTAGAGTGCAGAAACTATTGTGATTACTTAATCTGACCTCCTGAGCAATACAGGTCATAGTACTTTGCACAGTAATTCCTGCACCGGGGCAGATAAATTCTTCATCAGTGGGCAACATTTTGTACTGAGTTTGATTGCTTTAAGCTGCCACCTCATCCTAAATCTCGTATTAGTAACATTAATAATAGCAATACTGTGAGGTATTTTCCTAAAGTTACTCAAAATTCTTGCATGTCTTAATTAAACTCTAAGATACCCTTATTTTAAAGTGACAAGTCATGTATAAAATTTCCAATGTAGTTAATCAGGAGTAGAATTTAAACTCATAATCTTCTGCTTTAACTAATAAATCATAAAAACACTCATTAGTTGAGTCACTAACCAGTGATGATTTTAGGCTGAAAAATCTAATCATAATTAGAGTAAGTTAATTTTTTCAGGTTTAAAAATTGCTTAAAATGACAGTGAACCCACACTGGTATTTAAAGATATTTGCTATTTCAGTAACAGGGTTTAAATTCCCATTCTCAAATCTTGGGGCGTGCTGCTTGCATTCTGCTGTGCATGTATGGGCTGGCTCAAGACATCCTAAAGAACTTTAACAACTGTGTTTATATAGGAGATCATCCATCTTTTATTTAATTGCACCATTCTTTCAGGAATGAAACATAACTGCCCAAACCCTCAGAACTAAAAGTTTGTTTTGGAAAAATGTAAAAAATATTTTTTCAGAATACAAACAATATCTGTTATCTGAATTAGGGAAAGATTAATCATTTAGCAGGGATAGGATTTTGCTGTGTCAGGGTTAATAGCTGACCTCTTCAAAAATGGACTCTCTAATACCCTGTGACAGTTGAACTCCAAATCTTGTATCTCATCTAAAAGATCCCACAGTAGGACAGATAATCTGACACCTAACTACCAAAAGTAGCCAAATAGCAATATTGCATTTTCCATTCAGTTTTCTTCCTTGTGCTAAACTGGCCACCTGCTTTCAGTTAATGTCATGATACTGTCAGTGTTTGTTACAGCCTTGGTGTCTATAGAGACAAACAGATGGATTTAGCAATGGGGCAGTGACTGCAGCATAAATGGAAAGTATTGTGTGTGTCCTAAATCTGATCTCTCCTGTAATAACTCAGTGCTATAGCTTTATGGGAAGCAATGTGCAGTGTCTTTCTGCACTGAAATATTTCACCATAATGCTATTTTTATGTTTGTAATGGTGGTTTTAATGGTATGGTCAGGCAGGGACTGATGATAGGCACCCATAAGTATACAAATACAACAAGCAGATGTTCTTTGCTCTTTGCAGACACCTGGCAGAGAATAAACACATAACACACAGGTACAAAAAAATAAAGAGTCGACACCAAATGCCCTATTAATGCCATTGTTAATGTTTTGTTGTGTTTATTGGAGGAAGACAATAAAATATAAGCTATATTAAGGCAAAATCAGGAAAAAATACTGAGTACAAGAAGATGTTGGAAATGGGACAACAGGGAGGATAACATAGGTGGGAAGTGAAAATGAGGTCGAGACTGAGAAAGAGAGAAGGTTGGAACAAACTGCACACGGCAGAGAAATCCTGACAAACTTAGATGAAGTTTTCTTGTTTGAATCTCTATGCTTTGGCTGCTTCTGCCAAGGTCTAGCTAGGTCTGGCTAATTTGTTCCCTTTTTTGCTCTCCCTTGGGTGGGATGTACACCTACATGAGTCCAGCAAAAAGAGTCTCTGTTTTGGCTGCTTCAGGTAAAATCCAGGCCTCTCATTTCTGATAAAGGCTTTGCAACTCTGAATGTATTTGTGGGTGTGGGTAGGAAGCATTACCTCATCTCTGCTTGGTTTGCAGTCTCTAGTGCTCTCAACAGACTGAAGAATTCAGTTCGGGCTCTGTACCCAAAAGTGTGTCTCTCGTGTCTAGTGAAAGTGAATAGTATCAAATGCACTGAGGATTGCACTTGTTACCCTGGGGATTTATTTTGGAATAAATCATTTATTTACTGCTGTATTAAAATTATGGTTGAATCTTGATCAAGGCTGTATCTAACTTTCCATTCTTGTGGCCAGCTACTGAAAATATAATGGCAAGGCAAATCTGGCATGAACTGAATTCCTTCAACTTCATTTAGTCCTGCAAGTCAGGGATCTTTCATGCAGTTAATAACATGCTGAAGTGGCTTTTCTTTTAAACCTGGTAAATTTTTGCATACTGTTTACTTTCTGACAGAAAGGAATCTTTTGCAGAAATGTTCGGCCACCCTTCCTCTGTAGTAACTTTGATTGGGATCTTTGCTTCCAGAAACTTCTATTTAAAAAGTAGATTGAACTGTAGAAGGTGACTTCAGTGAAGATAAACTTGCAGCTTTCATGCTACAGACCTCAAGCATGTGTCTCAAGTGTCACCAGTCGTTAAAATGCTGGATGATCTTAGCTTTATCATCCATTTTGCCAAAAATCAGGGTAAGTTAAACTGGGCAGAAGTCTGGTTTTCTTTGTCTGGATTTCTGCCTGTGTCTTGATGAGAGCATCCAAGAGACCTCTATCACAGCAGTGGGGAAAATGGAGTTTCTGAATCCTGGCTGAGTACCTTAGTTATTGGGCCATTCTCTATTGGAATAATGCATTGGGTAGATTTATTAGCGAGCAATGTAGGTATGCGTGAAAAGGGAACAGGTTGCTGATGACTAGGAACCAAATCAGGAAAATAAATTTATTAAAATAATAAAAAGTGAAGGTGTCCGAGATGAGCCTGAGGCGTAAGTAGAGAATGTAGGAAAAAGAGAATGTCCAGAAGTTATGGTTTTGCAGTGGAAAGGTAGATTGTATACAGCAGGAAGTGTGTTAGGAATAAACTGTTAGATTTCCTTGGTCTGGAACATTTCCTTGACTATTTTACAAGGTTACATTAAATTTAAATATATATTAATCTTCTAGCTCTCACCATCATATGAAATAATCTCATAAATAAAAGTCAAGTAATTACTTTTTTTAAAACTTGTTTTTAGCATATGATCATTAAATAGATCTACTTCCCTGAGTCCAAAGATCAGATTTGGACTCCCAAGATATGGATTCCCACCTGTAGGCAGGCTTGGCTTCTCAAAAGACTCACCTTGCAGTGCTCAGTGACTGTGATGAAGCTACAGTTGGTGAAACTGAGCATGGATACGTCTGAAATTTGTCTCCAAGTGTTTTGTTTGGATTCTTTAGTTTTCCCTGCCCCACTGCAGGAAAAGAACATCCACTGTGAGAGCCCATGGTCTCTAGGAACACTGTGCTGCTGCTGAAAACAATTATAGGCAGTGGTTGCTGGGCAATCAGCCACCAAGTAAACTGAGATCCCTTGGCTTTCCCATACTTACCTTGATTAATGATTTAGCTAGCCATAAAATATAATGTTATTTATAGTTTAGATAGAATGCTTAATGTTTTTAAGGGGAAATAAAACTGTGTCTCATCTGTAAAAGCCTTCCTTCTAGTTCAAATAGGCTGAAGTTAATATTATAAATACAATCAATTTGATATAAATCTCTAGTATGTTTTAATGGCAAAACCCTTTATATTTATTATGACAAATAATACAAAAAGTACCAAAGCTGACATAATTTTTAGTTCTTTCAATTGACACTTTATGAATTTTTTTTTTAAGAGAAACAAGTTACCTTCTTGTCAGTTATTCAGTGATAGTGAGGCCTGATCCAGCTTTGGTCAGCATTCATAGGCAGCTTTCCAGGTGTTTACAAGGATTGGCTCTGAGAGTTAAAATGCTGCTCAAAAAAGCCAAACTATCATGTTGTAGGAAATACTTCTCAAAATTCTTTTATTCTTTGGTTTAGTCATATACTATCTAAATGTAATATTTTTAATAGCAAAAGATGGAGCAGTTCTTTTCAAACTGAGCAGAAACATTCTCTCAAAATGAATATCAATATGCCAAGGTAATGCCTTTTGAACAAATTCCATTTCAACAGCCAAAACTATCTTTACCAAGTTCTATAAATACACTAAGAGATAGAAGAATGGCAACCACATGCATGAGACACAAATTGCCTTCAAAGTGTCCATGTAAATTTTCCCACAAAAATATGAAAGTGACATTCATTCACAATGTCAGAAGAATATTATTTTTATGCTTTGGCTCTACAGGCTTAACACATGCACTAACTTCTTTATGATTTGTTCTGTCTTAAGGCTATTTTCAGCATAATCTTTTTATGGGGCTATATTATGTATAAAAATACAGTTTTCTTGACATAAGGCATATGTTCATAGGACCATAAAAATGCTCCTTCTTTTGGGTGCCCAGGACCATTAATAATGTCTAAATGATTAATAAAGTAAGTTAGGAAAACAGACTGAAAGTTACCTCTTTTTAAAAATTATTCTTTCTTGTCAGAGACCAAGAACAAAGTTTAGTTAGTGCTCAGCTAAGTTTGGCTGGATGCATTTGTACCATTGCATTGCTGCACCTACACAGGGCAAGCAGCTGTGTGTGTATATGTGGCTGTGTGTATGCATACACTCTTCTATAACCTTTAGAATAAAAAGATTGGCTACCCTAAATCATTCCATTTTAGGTCTCTGGCAGCGTGCTTACATGCTTCCTTAAACAATGTGAGCCATTTTGCAGGCACTTTTAAGACAAAGTCTTTCTTGTGAAATAATTGCAATGGAAGTGGATGATGTACTGAAGAAAAAGAAGAAAATGGGAAATAACAAAAATCAAGTAGGCAATGATTTCCATATATTCCTTAATTTTTTTTCTGCACTTCAGTAGTATTTTATCACTAATAAGTTAAAAATCCCTAAGGATTCATTTGTTCCATCCTATACAGAGAGCAGATATTTATTGAACATGTTAAAAACCAATGTTTAATTGCCTGATAGCTTTCAGACAAGTAGCAGTAGTGGTGAGTTTGAAGGTCAGTGAAGAACAATTCCTTTTTGTCACAGATGAAGTTCTGCCTTTGACTTTCCTTTGTAAAACACTGAGGACCTGAAGAAATACACATTTTAATATTATACAGTGGCCCCATAATTTCAAATAAGCAGTTTTTCGTTTGACATTTGGCATCAAAGAAAATCTATTAATAGCCTAGGCATCACATTCTTCTTATGGTTGGAAGTTCTCACTTTCTCCATTATTAACCAAAGCAGCTGGCCAAGATTGTTCCAGCTAAGAGGGAAAGTCAGTAATGAAGTGAGGAGTTTCTCAGTAATCTTGTTTAATTGATTACAAAATGACATGGTATCTTCTTTAATTCTGCTTTTCAGAGGAAAGAAAAAAAAAAAAAAAAAAAAAGAAGAAGCCGTGCCTTTATAAATACTCTGGGCTTGATTTGCATCAAAGGAACACCTGAGTTCTTTGCTCTTTGCCTCCTGGGGCACCACATCAAGAGCACTCATATATCTATATGCTTACACTGTAAATGGGAATGTTATTTAATGACCACTTAATGAATACTTTATTCAATGAAGTTGATCTAAACAACTGACAACAAAACCTCTGCTGAGATATGTGCAACTAAGGGTTGGGTACTTACCTCCAAGAAACTGCAGAGAAATAAAATTTACTCTTCTTTAGCTTTTGAGTCAAAACAGTGAAGCTGCAGGATGTGTTTCATGCTATCTCAATGATTCTTGCATGGAATTTCCTAGAAGTAAGAATTGCTAGGCACCATTTGCTGTCAGGAGGGTTTTCCTGGTGGCTGGAGGAGCCACCTCTCCGTCTGCTACCTGTTTAGGAATTCACAGCCTCAGGTTTCTACCTCGATCCTTGCCACAAGCATATGAGTCTCTCAGTGTGAGTCCTTCTGTCATGGGAAGAATTTGGCCTTAATGACACTTCCATTGGCATCTTGTACTAAAGGTGGTTCCCAGATTGGGCAGTGGCTGCAGGCAGCAGTACCAGGAGCCTTCTCTCCTCCCAGCTGCCAAGGTTTTTGGGAGAGCTGGCCACTTGTGTAAGCCTTCAACAACTTCTCCTGCTTTTGTTTGTCAACACACAGTTTATAATATGTCAATTTAGTAAGGAAATTTTAGCAAAAAGGGCTGCAGGTTGTGTTTTAAGGTGTATTTATTTGTCATAGAGTTCAGTGTAGTAAGAATTGTAAGTATTTTCAAATAGTTTGAATTTTATTTTTACAGTAACAGTTTATAAACAAAGAGAAAGCATACCATAAATTAAACTCCTACATATACAGTACTAAAATTGTCTGCTTGCAGAGCTTTCATCTAGTTTAAATCTTCTCAAAAATATCTTTAAATTCTTCAAAAATAAAATGACATTATTTAACAATAATTAAATCATCATAACAGAGAAAATAATTTTAAATACTACCTTTAATGTTCACAGTCTTAGAGAAATGGTTTCTCAAACTGGTTGCTTACACAGAAGGCATTGTCTGCACCCTTGGTATCAAAAACCAATGAAAGTAATGATCTGATTTGATACACAGGCCATAAAATAACCCATAGCCATGTTCTTCAAATTTCCTATTAATTGTTTTAATTATGTCCATCTTTTTTTTTTTCTCATGCATTATACTTGAAGAAAAAGCAAATAAAACCAAGCCCTTACCTCCAGCATAAATTGGTATTGTTGTTCTTGTCTGTTGTTAAATATGAGAAAATAACAACCTCCTCCTACCATTAAGGTGACTGTCAAGTAATTGCTTGGCAGAAATTGATTTGCAGGGTGAAGGCCACAACCTGACTTTGTGGTATACAGATTAGATGCTTCCTGGAAAAAGAAAGAAATATAATCTTGATTTTGTGGTTAATTTCCTGGTTTTATAAAAACACATATTTTAATGCATGCACGTGAAAAATATTAAATTGGACAAAATAATACTAAAGTCATTTTGATTAGCAACAGCGAGACAGTATTATCATTTCTGTTGCTCGGTATTTTGTTTTAGAAGGACAAATTAGGTGCTTGTGTCTACTTTTAATGAGACAGATATCTTTAATTTCATTACTCTTTGTGTAATTTCCAAATCCTTCCTCTTTTGTCTTTCTTGTTAGAACAAATGAAAAAATAACTTCATGAGTAACCTACCTACCAGGTAGACTTCAGTTTCCTTCAGCTGGCTTGCTTTGGTTATTTGTGGAGTGGAATAATTCTGTTTACTCTGTTCAAATTTCTGTGCAAGATCTTTCAATATAATCCTAAGAGGTTTCTTTACCTTGAAAGAAGACAAATCAGTAGGAGGTTGGTCCAGAAAACTTGAGCTGTCTTCTCAGCTTCCTAAAAAAGACTCAGGAATAGAGGGTGCATGAAGGCAGCATTTGAAAGATTCATATGTTACAAAATAATATTAATGTGGATGAGGGTGAAAAAGAGTGAAGGATAGTTCAGGAATTTCTATTTCATTTTCCAAAGTGTATATTCAGCCTTCAGGCTAAGGTACTTTGTCCTGCAGATGGAGAGTTTGTTTTCCTGCCTCTTGTTTAGGCAGTAAAGACTGACAGTCTGTCCTTTTTTGGCTGAAAGAGGCAAAAGAAGGAAAACTTGTGAATTATTTTTCTTCTTAACATTTTTAAGATATCTTTTTTAGCAGAAAATGTGTTTTCATGATTCAGTATCAATTTTTTTATGTCATTGCATATGGAAATATACAGATATCATTTTTATGGTGGAGGCCCAGCTAAGAAGCCCATGGGACTGTGCCAGGGCGTAGAGGACAAGACTTGGAACAAAAGGTCACTGTTTGTTTATTTCAAGGAGAAGAACGACTTTCTCTCCAGAGCTTCTGTCTTTTCCTGAGCATTCACAGAGAAGTAACCTTCTACTACATTAATGCTCAACAATCACCTTCCCAACCAGTTCCACCTCTTAAAATAAATTTTGTGTTATTTAATAAGTTCATTAGTGAGAACAGATAAATTTGCAATCCAAGTGTTTAAGTATACTTCAAATGCCTTAAAAATGCTTATCTGAGCTAGGAGAAAGCCATGGGTGCTCATTTCAGCTGTTTTTTTTATGATTGGTGCTTGTTTTCCCTTTTTTGCCTCTTCATGGTAGTTTCCTCTTCTTACCTAAAAGCCTAGTATCTCCAGATATTTTTCTGCTTTCAGGTGTTCTGTGAAGGTAGACTTTCTTGGAGAAAGAATTCTTTGAACTCTCAGACTTCATGTTTCCTGTCACATCCTGTAGATACCTATTGATATGTCAAAATAATCCTTGAGGTCCCAACACGACACTGACATCGCCAAGCACAACTTCTCTTCTTGTAGATCTCCTTGAGTTTAGTCAGTGGCTTCCTTCTGAAATCAATGATCATTTTCTTTAGGGATCTAAAATTTAAAAGCATTGTGTCTGGTTTTAAATGAGTGTTCCATACAAAAAATGGTAGAAGTGTAAATGAGCAGGAATTATAGCTATCACTGAGTAAGGCACTGACCTTGAAAATGCAAAGTAAGATGAGTGTCTAAATTGAAAATTACTTTATAATTGTTTGCTGTTAATAGAAATATACAACTCTTGCAGCATAATTACTGTGCTTTTCTTTTTTCCTTTCATTTCTTGTGACTTGTGTACAAGTGTAGTTTGGGAATGAGATGTTTCATCAAAATATAGTATTGACTAATTTAAAAGAATGAAATCTGTGGTACCTTTGGGAGGGTTTTTTGGCTAGCTAAGCAATAATTGAGTATTTTTGCAATGATGGATTTCATAATGTGTTGTCCATAACTTGTACTTATCTGGGGCCTTTGTAAGTTCTGCTATCCTTAACGCACTGGAGAAAAAGGAAAGATAATGACCCAAGATAAACATGTGAAAACTTCCCAGGTTAGAAGCTCCAGCATTTGGCAGTGCATGCCCTACTTAGCAATGTCTCACTGTGTGTGATAAGATTGTTTTAGGCTCTTCATGAGTCACTACTCACTTTTTCAAAGCTTCAGATATTTATGTTATACTGAGAGGGAGGAAAAGTCCTACATAATTAGTTCTGTTTAGTTGGTTAATAATTTTATTCATATATTAAGTGAAAAGTTCTGTTTACTTTAATAATTTTACCTGCAACTAAATGAAAGTATTTTTCCTCAGATGACATAGCCAGAACAAGATACTTCCTTTTTCATGTCCAGTTTGTTTAGCTTCTATTAAAAAGGATGTTCTTTTTCCAAAAGTCACTCCAACTCTTCCTTTTTTCAGTTCCTAATAAGAATGCACTGCATAATACTGGTGTCTGTACCCTGACTAGCATAACTGATTTTAGTAGGTTGAAATTTCTTACCTGGACTCACCTATTTAACTGGAGTTGTGCCAAGGCTTATAAGGAAATTCAGGTCTGGAATGCAAAGCAGGAGGATGGGGGATGGACTGGATTTCTAATGCTTAGTTGGAAGGTTAACTTTTCAACCTGATACTCTGTATATTTACCTGGCTGTTGTTTTTAAAGTGGCAGATTTTTGGCAACTCCATGGTGTTTCTGAGGCCACAGCATGTAATTGTAACAGAGCAGGAATGATTCTTTCAGAAGTCGGAACTTCTAATAAACTCAGATGAAATAAACAAGCTATTTGCTTCACTAAAACTGGGTTAGATTCCAAAGTCAAGCTCTCAGTAACTATGTGGTGCCCATGAAGATATTCTTCTGTATTGTTTACATTATACTGGAGTTGATATATTCTTGAATGGAGTCCAATCCTTTCAGCAAAAGTGTTTTCCTAGTATACCTTTGGGTGCAAGCTGTATTTTCCCAGAGTAATTCATCTAGCTTGTAATGATAAATGGCTTCATAGAACTTACAGAGCTACCTTTAAAAATATAAAGTTTAGGTCCTGGCATTCCCCAAGCAGATTGTAAGATTGCAAAGAGAATACAAATATATGCTGCAATTCTGACAGAGTTTGTCTGAGTTTAACTATACATGCACATGAGGTTACACAGACCTTTAGAATCTTAGACTGCCTTAAAAAGTAGGAAATGAGTGCATCGTCCAAAATGTATTTTGCACTATAATTGTGCTGTGGTTAGTTCACATTAAGTTTCAATTAGACAAGAATGTGAAAGGACCATTTAATTAGTCAATAAATATCTGTCGCTGGAAGTTGACAACCTGGAAAGTTGTCTGCTTTGGCGGCTGCTATCCCACACAAGTCCTATCAGGCAGGATGTGTCATTAGATGTTGTGCAAAACCTCACCCCAGACTGGAACACTTTAGAGTAAATGTGTTTAACTTGGATTCTCATCCGTTGTTAACAGTACGGTGGCAAGAACAGTGGAAATTTTTAATAAGGAAAAAATGAAATTATAGAAGTCTTAAGTAACAAGCAGCCTGTGTCATCTGTGTCATATTATGTAACATATCAAACTGTCATTTTCCCCTACATATGATGTGAGATATGCTTAAGATTTAATCACCCAAAGTTTTCAAGTAGAAATTAATTAAAAGCGTGTAATGATCTGTATCTTAAAAATAATCGGTGTGATTAAAAATCCAACTTTAATAACACAGCAGCATCGAAAAGTTTTTCATTCATTTTCCTTTTTCTTTTAATTAAAAATACTGGGTTTTAAGAGGATGTTGAATTAGTTTAGATAATTACATTTTCCTTCTTAAAAAATGCTAGTGCCTGCCTGTTTGCCATCCTGCTTGTATACAATTACAGTCATATGGAATAAAGCTGAAAACACACAACCTCTTCAGAAGTGAGGGTTTTAATAATAGATCGTGGTTCTTAAATCTGTGCTTTCTCAGTTCATGAGTAGTGGGAGCTCTCTCAGGTAAAATTTTAAAAAATAAGCATTGACTGTAACTGTCTTTTCCTTCTTCAGTTTCTGTTTGTTGAAGAGCCACTGTGGAATCTATATGCTATAACAGTCATGTTTAATGTTGAAATGTATTGTCATTGTGCTTTGCAGTTTTCCAGTGATAGGTTATGGTTGTGGATTTGCTTTTTGGGTGTTTTACTTGAGTGGAGATACCTTCACCTCACAGGCTTTGCATGCAATGTGTTGTGCCTTTAGTAAAGGCACTTTTGGAGTGCTGATCTCTCTCTAGTGGGCATTTTTTGCCTGTGTTCCTGTATTCTTGGGTAAACCATTGCAACCTCATGTGTTGCAAGACAGATTGGAGAGGTGCTGGTGATGCTCAGGAGAAGCCTGACTGCTCTGGGGATGGATGCACTCAGCTTTAAGTGCTAGAAAACGTTGAGCTGGTTAGAGATGCCAGGAGTGCTCAGAGTCATCAGCGAGTGACACCACAGGACATCTCTGACATCTGCGATCTTGCACCAAGGCCACCTGTTCTGGGAGAGGCCACTGCCATGGCCACAGCTCTGTGGGACTCACTATCCATTCACTCTTCTCACCCAAGAGTTGTGGCTCTTACTGGCCCTGGAATGGAAGGAAGAAAGGTAGCAGAGGAGGAAGAGGCAAGACTGAAATTGCTCAAAACTCTCCATTATTTGTGGAAGTACTCAGATTATTAGTATTTTGAACTTGGGAAATACAGGCATCATCTGTGTGTCTGGTGTGATTTTTTTTTTTTCCCCTGATAGATAAGGACATGGCAGAAACTTTATGCTCTCTTTCTCATCAGACCCTCTGTGCAGAAGCTGGGGAATAGAAATATTTGGCTGTTTTCCTTCTGTGTCTCGAAGGATATTTTAAGGAGGATGTAGCATCAAGTGAGATAAAGCAGCAATGCATTTAATAAAGGAAGTGCTGGAGGACTAAGAGGTTAGTGAGTGGGGATGTACTGGAATGAAACTGGTACGTACAGAATTTAGCATTACAGTGAAAAGAATGGAACATTGTCACTGTTCTTGGGGAAAGTATCCTCTTAGAGCTAAAGAAACTATTTTGAAGAATCAAGAGAAACAGATTATTAGAAACAAAAAGCTGAGGCCTAGACTAGGAGCAATGGATTGTATCTCATGGAAGCAACATGCAGTAGATTAATTTCTTTTACACTTCTGAAGAAAACCTGACAAGTACTTGCACCAGCAATCAAGCAAATACCACATCAGCTGTCAGGTGCAGAGGAAAAAAAATCCCTTCTTTCATTTATTCTCGCAGCTGAAATGAGGAGTTGGTTCACGAGCTTGTTTCAAGACTTCTAGTTTTCTGTTGCTATAATAAAATCTAGTTCTTGCTTCTAATAAAATTGGCAGCCAACTTCCTCATAGAAAACACATTATCCCACAAATGATCATGGGATTAACCCACTGATAAGTAACACTGAGGTATTTCATTGGCCTTTCCTGCCCTTTGCTGAGTATGGATCAGAAGATCTGACAAAAGGAAAGGTATTCTCCTGGTAACAATCACTTCCACCCACATTACAGAAACTCAGAGAACCAATATACCTGCTTTCCTAGCAGTAAGCTCTTTTAAAAAGGCACATGCAATTTTCCCCACAATGCTGACAATTCTAGTTGAATTAGTTAACATCCTGCCCATACTTTTCCATATCCTTGTTCTTGTGCCAGTCAGAGACATTCCTACATTTCACATTTAAATGTTCCTTTGCTATGGTCCCAGCCATGTCTGACTTGTTTTACTTGATGCCTAAATGTCAGCTGAAGCTATTTTTAAGGGATCCAAATGAAAGTGTTATCCTGCTCATGTTATGCAAGATTTTTGTTGTCTAGTAACCAGCATCTTTGGCAAGGATGAAGAGATATTAAATCAAATTTGGTGAGTTTTTTACTATCTCAAATTCTTTTTTATTCCAAGAGATTTGTATGCATGCTACACTGAATTCTTTACATAATTTTTCCTAAATCATAATTTCCATATGTGATTTTAGCCTTTTGTGCTGTAGAATTTATCTGTAAAGTGAACTAACACAAAACTGTCATTTCCACCCTTGTAATAACATTTACCATTCCATTTGATTTAGATGTATCTATTATTGCTTGTGTTGCAAAATACCTGTGTTTCCTGAAAAGAAAAAGGAAAAACTGTTATGTTCTCAATGTTTTTTGCAACCCACTTTTTCCTATTTGATTCTGATGCCCAGTGGGTTTGAAATTGTTTTCTTTTTCTCTTTTTCTTTTTCTTTTTCTTTTTCTTTTTCTTTTTCTTTTTCTTTTTCTTTTTTTTTCTTTTTCTTTTTCTTTTTCTTTTTCTTTTTTTCTTTTTCTTTTTCTTTTTCTTTTTCTTTTTCTTTTTCTTTTTCTTTTTCTTTTTTTCTTTTTCTTTTTCTTTTTCTTTTTCTTTTTCTTTTTCTTTTTCTTTTTCTTTTTCTTTTTCTTTTTCTTTTCAAACTAGCAGCTCTGACTGTTGTTCTGATGCCATGAAGATTTTTGCCTTTTCTTTTATACCCCTGTTATACCTTTTTACAACTTCTGTATTCCTAGTGCTTTTTGCCTACATTCTTGGACTTGTTTGTTAAGCTAAGAGACTCAACATTTTAGAAGCTTCATAGCTAGGGATCAGTGTGCCCCAGACCCCAAGGTCCTCTCCAGAACACATTCTGTAAACTGAGATAGAACCATCCAGGGGAAGGTTCCTTGGGGAGGGGGGCTCACTTGAGCCTCTCATTGGGGAATCTTTGATAGATATGCTAATTAGTAACACCTATAATGTTATACCCAATGTTGGGGAGGGGGAGAGAGACACAGAGAGAGACTCGGTGGGGTGCATCTCGATGCATATGACCTGGACGTGTGCACCTAAGGATCCTTAAAATAAATACCAAGGTAAAATCCCTTTTCCCCTTCTAACCGTGTATGACTCTTGATTTTAAGACCAGGAAAAGGCATCAGTTCTTTATTTATCATCTTCTCCTCAGAGTTTGAGAGTATTTTATCTAGGCTCCTTGATAATTGTTTAATCCGGTAAAGTAAAGCTTGGACATATTGCTAATCAATAGAGTCTCATCATTTGCAGATTAGTTCAGGTTGGTGCTGGAGCTTCCCTTGCTGCAGAAAAGCCACCAGCAGAGGCAGTGCAGCAGAGAAACGAGCGCTGACAAGGACGGGCATGAACCTGACCTTCAAGTATTTCAAAGGAGTTGCTCCCTTGGATGGGAGCAGTTCCGAGGTGTGCTGAGCAGACAAGGAGCTGAGCCTCTCAGCTTCACGGGTTTTGTGGATCTCTGATATAGAAGAGATTTTGTCCTACTTTGAATCTATCTTGCTTCACTTGCTCCTGATTAGAGAGTTCCTTCAGGTCATGGACTGTTAGCAGACTCTCTCTGAGCACATTAACACCTGCCAATGAGCCAATGTGTGGTATTGATGCTGAGCCAGCATAATTCCTGCTAAGGTCTTGACTGCTGCCTTTGCCACCTCACTAAGGAACACTCCCAAGAGTACTCAGTCTTCTTCTCTGCCACCTTCTTGTGCCCTTGTCCCTGCTAACAAAATCCTACAAATCTTTGGAACTGAAAGCTGAGCAAAGAAAGTGGAACTTTTTAGTCCAGCTGTGGAAAAGGCCTTCCTTCTTCCTTTTTTTTT